>NC_086448.1:674042919-674220419 GCF_028390025.1 Pseudophryne corroboree
CCTCCGGTCCATAGTATAAAGACATCGTCTATATATCTGGAATAAAATGCAATGTGTTGGGAAAATTCGTCATTGTTGAAGAACATGGCTTGTTCTTCCAGAAACATATAGACGTTTGCGAAGGATGGGGACACATTGCTCCCCATAGAGCACCCGCTGACCTGACGGTAGAACTTCCCGTCAAATAGAAAGTAATTGCGGATTAGAGTTAATTCTAATAGCTGCAAGAATAACTTGTGATCCAAACTAGACATCTGTGTATAGGTGAGAAAAGTTTGCATTGCTTTTAGCCCTTGGTCATGCGGTATGCTGGTGTAAAGGCTACAGATGTCCACTGTGCAGATAATGGTGCCAGTTGGTTCAGCGTTGATGGTATTGAGTTGGTGAAGGAAGCTAGTGGTGTCCTTAGTAAACTTGGGTTGTTGGCTGATTAGAGGCTGTAAGATACTGTCCAGGAATATGGAGATAGGCTGAAAAAGTGCATTGTGTGCAGAAATGATGGGTCTGCCGGGTGGACTGTCCATCCTTTTGTGGATTTTAGGTACCAGAAATAGTAGCGGCACTGTAGGAAATTCTTGTTTAAGTGCACTGCATAGTTTGGTGGAGATTAGACCTGTGGCACATGATTTTTCCAACAGGCTGTCTAGTTCCGCCTTGTACTGTTTGGACGGGTCACCAGTCAATGCTTCGTATACCGTATCGTCTGCCAATTGGCGATATGCCTCTGTTCTGTAGTCAGTTAAATTCATTATGACTATGCCGCCCCCCTTGTCGGCGGGGCGGATGACGATGTCTTTGTAGGATCCCAGGTTTTTGAGTGCTCGAAATTTCGAACGTGACAGGTTATAGTTAGCTGCTGTATACTTGGTGATGGACTGATCCAACAGTCTGGTAAACGTTTTTATAGAGGAATTCGACGAGATGGGGTCGAATTTGGACTTCCGTGCAGAATTGATGAATGCCTGATGTACTTCTGAGCTGGCTATAGGTGGATGGTCGTGAAAAAATTCTTGTAAGCGAAGCTTATGGGCGAATTTGTTTAATTCAATTTGCCAAGTGAATTCGTCAAAATGGCTAGTTGGTACAAAAGATAGGCCGTAGTTGAGCACTTTCGTTTCTAAGTTGCTGAGGTGACGGTCAGAAAGGTTATAGATTACAGTTTCTTCCTTGCAGTTGTGTTTCTGGAGCCTCGTGTTCTGTTGGCCCCTGCGGGTGGGCGTCCTTTTGTTTTTGTGCCTGCCCCTGCGGCAGGCGTAGCCACTAAAGGGGGATCGTTGGCTTCTGACGGGCCCTCTGAATCCGCCATCATGAAGTCACTGTCACTATTAGATGTGAGGTTGTCTCTGGATCTATCTTCTCTGCGGTTGCGCCAAGTGTGTTTGGAACGATAATTGTATGGTTTGTGGTTACCAGGTTCACCAGAGAGCCACCGATAGACGAGATTGGTTTCATAGTCCTCTTGGACTATGTGTAGTTTAGTACGTTTAAACTTGATGAGCTCTTTCTTGTGATTGTCGCATATGGTATGGATTTTCTGTATGATGTTCTGATTTTCTTCTTTGGCAAGTAACGTATGATGTTCCTGCTCCACGGCTTTAATCTTATCCCGTGTGTTCTTCAATTCTTTCCCGGCTTCCTCGACAACTAGTAGCATCAAGTCCATGCTGCATTTGTTCAAAATGCCGGTCCACCGGTTGCAAAAATCTGTATTGAACCGGCCTATGGTGGGTACATTGCGGATGCGGAAGCCTCTGGGAATCATCTTGTCTCGATGGTAATTAGACAGGGATATGCCGTGCATAAGAAAATCTAATTATCTTTTTTTCAGTTTGACTAATTGATGGTAAATGTCGTCCATATTGAGCTGTTCGTCTGCTTCGGTGAGATCTTCTGTGAAGAGCAGGCGATCCGCGTCAGCATCGGTGAAACTGTAGAGGTTGGTTTGGGTGGCCGTGGTTTATGTATGCTGCGACATGGTGACTTGGAAAAGTGGCACTTACTAAGGCGAGAACAATATAAAGTGCATGCGTGCCCAGGATGTCCTGTAGTGCTCCGGTTCCAGTGTAAAGTGCATCAATTGTGAGTGCAAAACAGTGACTGGTGCGTGCTGTGACTGACTCCGACGGGTCTGTTCCTCCACAAAGGGGGCTGGTAGTTGAAGCTTGAAAAAATGTACGAAGGCTGGGGTGCCTTATCCCAAACGGAACACCGTGCCTGTGCAGGGCAACTGTTTCCTAGCAATATAGTGTATATTCGGATCGGCACTCTCCCTGTATATTCAATGTTGCTCCGGTGCCATCTGGAAACTGGATGCATATGCTTTCAACAAAGAGCAATCAGCGGCACTCAGAGACTGCAGAAGCCAAGAGTAAAGTGCAAGTGCTTTTTAATCCATATTGGCAAAACAGGGGTGATCCAACGTTTCGGGGCGCGAACGCCCCTTTGTGTTCTGTTCACTGAAGTTATTTCACACACAGTCCTGCTGCAGTCTCGTCACGGGATCCCCGCGAACGGGAAGCCACAGAGCGCCGGGTAACCATGGCAACAGCTTGCCTGGTTGCCAAGGCACTGTCGGAGTCCTATGACGCGCCGGAACCATGTTACCGAGGCTCCTGCACGATACACGCACCGGGACGGAAGCACCACGCTCCCCCGGACACCGCTGTTACTCCCGCCTTCTGGGTCTCCCACACCATAAAGGTAATGTTTTTTCACCTGTTCACTTACTCTGTGTTTGTTCACCTTGACAAAGGGGCGTTCGCGCCCCGAAACGTTGGATCACCCCTGTTTTGCCAATATGGATTAAAAAGCACTTGCACTTTACTCTTGGCTTCTGCAGTCTCTGAGTGCCGCTGATTGCTCTTTGTTGAAAGCATGTATATATATATATATATACATACACATACACATATATATATATATTTTTTTTTTTATATATATATATATATATATATATATACATACATACATACATACATACATACATACATACATACATATACACACACATACATAAATTATTTAAGAAAAAAAAAATAAGAATTTACTCACCGGTAATTCTATTTCTCGTAGTCCGTAGTGGATGCTGGGAACTCCGTAAGGACCATGGGGAATAGCGGGCTCCGAAGGAGGCTGGGCACTCTAGAAAGATTTCAGACTACCTGGTGTGCACTGGCTCCTCCCACTATGACCCTCCTCCAAGCCTCAGTTAGGATACTGTGCCCGGACGAGCGTACACAATAAGGAAGGATTTTGAATCCCGGGTAAGACTCATACCAGCCACACCAATCACACCGTACAACTCGTGATATAAAACCCAGTTAACAGTATGAAACAACTGAGCCTCTCAACAGATGGCTCAACAATAACCCGATTTAGTTAACAATAACTATGTACAAGTATTGCAGATAAACCGCACTTGGGATGGGCGCCCAGCATCCACTACGGACTACGAGAAATAGAATTACCGGTGAGTAAATTCTTATTTTCTCTGACGTCCTAGTGGATGCTGGGAACTCCGTAAGGACCATGGGGATTATACCAAAGCTCCCAAACGGGCGGGAGAGTGCGGATGACTCTGCAACACCGAATGAGAGAACTCCAGGTCCTCCTCAGCCAGGGTATCAAATTTATAGAATTTTGCAAACGTGTTTGCCCCTGACCAAGTAGCAGCCCGGCAAAGTTGTAAAGCCGAGACCCCTCGGGCAGCCGCCCAAGATGAACCCACCTTCCTTGTGGAATGGGCATTGACAGATTTTGGCTGTGGCAGGCCTGCCACAGAATGTGCAAGTTGAATCGTACTACAAATCCAACGAGCAATAGTCTGCTTAGAAACAGGAGCTCCCAGCTTGTTGGGTGCATATAGGATAAACAGCGAGTCAGATTTTCTGACTCCAGCCGTCCTGGAAACATATTTTCAGGGCCCTGACCACGTCTAACAACTTGGAGTCCTCCAAGTCCCTAGTGGCCGCAGGCACCACAATAGGCTGGTTCAAATGAAACGCTGTCACCACCTTAGGGAGAAACTGGGGACGAGTCCTCAATTCTGCCCTATCCATATGGAAAATCAGATAAGGGCTTTTATAAGACAAAGCCGCCAATTCTGATACTCGCCTGGCAGAAGCCAAGGCCAATAACATGACCACCTTCCACATGAGATATTTCAGATCCACGGTTTTTAGTGGTTCAAACCAATGTGATTTTAAGAAACTCAACACCACGTTGAGATCCCAAGGTGCCACAGGAGGCACATATGGGGGCTGAATATGCAGCACTCCCTTTACAAATGTCTGAACTTCAGGTACTGAAGCTAGTTCTTTCTGAAAGAAAATCGATAGAGCCGAGATCTGTACCTTAATGGAACCCAGTTTTAGGCCCATATTCACTCCTGCTTGCAGGAAATGCAGAAATCGACCTAGTTGAAATTCCTCAGTTGGGGCCTTTTCGGCCTCACACCATGCAACATATTTCCGCCATATGCGGTGATAATGATTTGCTGTAACCTCTTTCCTGGCTTTAATAAGCGTAGGAATGACTTCCTCCGGAATGCCCTTTTCTTTCAGGATCCGGCGTTCAACCGCCATGCCGTCAAACGCAGCCGCGGTAAGTCTTGAAATAGACAGGGCCCCTGCTGTAGCAGGTCTTGTCTTAGCGGCAGAGGCCACGGGTCCTCTGAGATCATCTCTTGAAGTTCCGGGTACCATGTTCTTCTTGGCCAATCCGGAACCACGAGAATTGTGTTTACTCCTCGCTTTCTTATTATTCTCAATACCTTTGGTATGAGAGGCAGCGGAGGGAACACATAAACTGACTGGTACACCCACAGTGTCACCAGAGCGTCCACAGCAATCGCTTGAGGGTCTCTTGACCTGGCGCAATACCTCTCTAGTTTTTTGTTTAGGCGGGACGCCATCATGTCCACCTGTGGACGACCCCACTGATGTACAATCATTTGGAAGACTTCTGGATGAAGTCCCCACTCTCCCGGGTGGAGGTCGTGTCTGCTGAGGAAGTCTGCTTCCCAGTTGTCCACTCCCGGAATGAACACTGCTGACAGTGCTAGTACATGATTTTCCGCCCATCGGAGAATTCTTGTGGCTTCTGTCATTGCCATCCTGCTTCTTGTGCCGCCCTGTCGATTCACATGGGCGACTGCCGTGATGTTGTCTGACTGGATCAGCACCGGCTGGTGTAGGAGCAGGGATTTTGCTTGACTTAGGGCATTGTAGATGGCCCTTAGTTCCAGAATATTTATGTGAAGGGAAGTCTCCTGACTTGTCCATAGTCCTTGGAAGTTTCTTCCCTTTGTGACTGCCCCCCAGCCTCGCAGGCTGGCATCCGTGGTCACCAGGACCCAGTCCTGAATGCCGAATCTGCGACCCTCCAGAAGATGAGCACTCTGCAGCCACCACAGAAGAGACACCATGGTTCTTGCAGACAGGGTTATCAAGCGATGCATCTGAAGATGCGATCCGGACCACTTGTCCAACAGGTCCCACTGAAAGATTCTGGCATGGAACCTGCCGAATGGAATTGCTTTGTAAGAAGCTACCATCTTTCCCAAGACCCGCGTGCAGTGATGCACCGATACCTGTTTTGGTTTCAGGAGGTCTCTGACTAGAGAAGACAACTCCCTGGCTTTCTCCTCCGGGAGAAACACTTTTTTCTGGACTGTGTCCAGAATCATCCCCAGGAACAGTAGACGTGTCGTCGGGACCAGCTGTGACTTTTGGATATTCAGAATCCAGCCGTGCTGGTTCAGCACTTCCTGAGATAGTGCTACTCCCACCAACAACTGTTCTTTGGACCGTGCCTTTATTAGGAGATCGTCCAAGTACGGGATAATTAAAACTCCCTTTCTTCGAAGGAGTATCATCATTTCCGCCATAACCTTGGTAAATACCCTTGGTGCCGTGGAGAGTCCAAACGGCAGCGTCTGGAATTGGTAATGGCAATCCTGTACCACAAATCTGAGGTACTCCTGGTGAGGATGGTAAATGGGGACATGCAGGTAAGCATCCTTGATGTCCAGGGAAACCATGTAATCCCCCTCGTCCAGGCTTGCAATAACCGCCCTGAGCGATTCCATCTTGAACTTGAATTTTTTTATGTACATGTTCAAGGATTTCAAATTTAAAATGGGTCTCACCGAACCGTCCGGCTTCGGTACCACAAATAGTGTGGAATAGTAACCCCGGCCTTGTTGAAGTAGGGGTACCTTGATTATCACCTGCTGGGAATACAGCTTGTGAATTGCCGCTAGCACCGCCTCCCTGTCTGAGGGAGCAATCGGCAAGGCAGATTTTAGGAACCGGTGGGGTGGAGCCGCCTCGAATTCCAGCATGTTTCCCTGAGATACTACTTGAAGGATCCAGGGATCCACCTGTGAACGAGCCCACTGATCGCTGAAATTTCTGAGGCGGGCCCTCACCGTACCTGGCTCCACCTGTGGAGCCCCACCGTCATGCGGCGGACTTGGAAGAGGAAGCGGGGGAGGACTTTTGTTCCTGGGAACCTGCTGTCTGTTGCAGCCTTTTTCCCCTACCTCTGCCTCTAGACAGAAAAGACCCTCCTTTTCCACGCTTGCTTTTCTGGGTCCGAAAGGACTGAACCTGATAAAATGGCGCCTTCTTAGGCTGTGAGGGAACATGGGGTAAAAATGCTGACTTCCCAGACGTTGCTGTGGAAACTAGGTCGGAGAGACCATCCCCAAATAATTCCTCCCCTTTATAAGGCAAAACTTCCATGTGCCTCTTGGAATCTGCATCTCCCGTCCACTGACGAGTCCATAAGCATCTCCTAGCAGAGATAGACAATGCACTTACTTTAGATGCAAGCCGGCAAATTTCCCTCTGTGCATCTCTCATATATAAGACTGAATCTTTTATATGGTCAATCGTTAGCAGAATAGTGTCTCTGTCTAGTGTGTCAATATTTTCTGACAGTTTTTCTGACCATGCAGCGGCAGCACTGCACATCCAAGCTGACGCAATAGCTGGTCTAAGTATAATGCCTGAGTGTGTGTATACAGACTTCAGGATTGCCTCCTGCTTTCTATCAGCAGGCTCCTTAAGGGCGGCCGTATCCTGAGAGGGTAGTGCCACCTTTTTTGACAAACGTGTGAGCGCTTTATCCACCCTAGGTGGTGTTTCCCAACGTGACCTATCCTCTGGCGGGAAAGGGAACGCCATTAGTACCTTCTTAGGAATTACAAATTTTTTATCAGGGAAAAGCCACGCTTCTTCACACACTTCATTTAGTTCATCTGATGGGGGAAAAACTACGGGTAGTTTTTTCTCCCCAAACATAATACCCTTTTTTGTGGTACCTGGATGTAAATCAGAAATGTTTAACACTTCTTTCATTGCCTCAATCATGCAGTGAATGGCCCTGACAGGCATTAGGTTTGACTCATCGTCGTCGACACTGTTATCAGTATCCGTGTCGACATCCGGGTCTGCAAACTGAGGTAGCGGGCGTTTTAGAGCCCCTGACGACCCCTGAGGCACCTGGACAGGCACGAGCTGAGATCCCGGCTGTCCCACATTTGGCATGTCGTCAAATTTCTTATGTAAAGAATCTATACGTGCACTCATTTCTTTCCATAAGTTCATCCACTCGGGTGTCTGCCCCGCAGGGGGTGACGTCCCTTCAAAATGCATCTGCTCCGCCTCCACCTCATTATCCTCATCAAACATGTCGACACAGCCGTACCGACACACCCCACACACACAGGGAATGCTCAACAGAGGACAGGACCCACAAAAAGCCCTTTGGGGGGACAGAGTGAGAGTATGCCAGCACACACCAGAGCGCTATATATATACAGGGACTAACTGAGTTATGTCCCTAATAGCTGCTTTTCATATAATATATGTATATATACTGCCAAATTTAATGCCCCCCCTCTCTTTTCCCTCTTACTGTTACTGTATATTGCAGGGAAGAGCCAGGGAGCTTCCTTCCAGCCGAGCTGTGAGGGAAAAATGGCGCCAGTGTGCTGAGGAGATAGGCTCCGCCCCTTTTCCGCGGCCTATTCTCCCGCTTTTTATGGAATTCTGGCAGGGGTATTTACCTCATATATAGCCTCTGGGGCTATATATTGAGGTATTTTAGCCAGCCAAGGTGTTATTATTGCTGCCTCAGGGCGCCCCCCCCCCCAGCGCCCTGCACCCTCAGTGACCGGAGTGTGAAGTGTGAGAGGAGCAATGGCGCACAGCTGCAGTGCTGTGCGCTACCTTGGTGAAGACAGAGTCTTCATGCCGCCGATTTTCCGGACCATCTTCTTGCTTCTGGCTCTGTAAGGGGGACGGCGGCGCGGCTCCGGGACCGAACACCAAGGACTGGGCCTGCGGTCGATCCCTCTGGAGCTAATGGTGTCCAGTAGCCTAAGAAGCCCAATCCGGCTGCAAGCAGGCGAGTTCGCTTCTTCTCCCCTTAGTCCCTCGCTGCAGTGAGCCGGTTGCCAGCAGGTCTCACTGAAAATAAAAAACCTAAGTCTATTCTTTCTAAGAGCTCAGGAGAGCCCCTAGTGTGCATCCAACCTCGGCCGGGCACGAATTCTAACTGAGGCTTGGAGGAGGGTCATAGTGGGAGGAGCCAGTGCACACCAGGTAGTCTGAAATCTTTCTAGAGTGCCCAGCCTCCTTCGGAGCCCGCTATTCCCCATGGTCCTTACGGAGTTCCCAGCATCCACTAGGACGTCAGAGAAATAAATAATTAAAAAAAAAAAAAATATATATATATATATATATATATATCCCAGATGGGACTGGCACTCTCCTGTCAGGCATCAGGGACCTCGGTGCCTTCTGTGAAGTAGATGCAGGATTCCAGAAAGAAACAGCGGCACTCGAGGATTTGGTAAACAATACAAAGTGTATTCAAAAAAAGATTACAAGAAGCCGACGTTTCGGGGCTCACATGCCCCTTTGTCAAGGTGTGTAACAGTGTCTAGTGTGTGTGCTTACCTTATATCCCCGTGGAGTCCGTGAGTGCACAGGTGTGTGGCCGGAGACGCGACGGAGCCGCCGTACTTCCGGTCGCGGCTGAGTGACGTCATAGTGAGTGCGCCCGTTACTGTGGCAACTGGGACGCTGAAGTGCCGTTGGTTGCAGCGGTGACATGACTGGCAACACTGCCAGACTGGTGTGATATAGTGCGAGTGCAAGTTGCTAAGAACAGTGACACTTAGGAGACCTGTTACCTCTGTGGGACTCGATGAGACCCGAGTGTGGGGGCGGGGTGATGCATGGCCTATGGTATAACCCGGTGGATGCTGGACTCCCCATGGCTGCTGGATGTGTGAGATCCTAGAGCCTGATGGGGGATGCTGACAAATACGTCAGTCTGTATATCTGGATAGTGGCTGCTGAACGTGCCAGACTGGCACTGAAACTGGTAATGCCCACCCTAGTGAAAGAATTGAAACAATGCCCGCAGCACTGTGGTGTGACTCCATATAAGGGTATCAACACCATGGAGACGGCTGCGGATGTGGGCAGTGCAGCCAAATGAATAAAACCTGCATCCACCGTGTCAAGAAGGGTCAAGGGTGCCCCCACCTGGAAAGTAAGTGCTCGTGCTGTGCGGCATGCAGGGAATGAATAGTAATCAAGTGGTGTCGTACGATGAGTGGACAGGTAAACATGCGCTGCAAAGTAGGACAGTTCATCGCTGGGTTATAGAAATATATTCCAGGAGAATTTCTCGTTCAGGCCCCCTGGGCTGATGGTACCCAGTTCAAAGATCCATTTGGATTCGATGTGCAGCAATCTTCGATCTCTGTCTCCTCCTCGAATGCTGCGAGGCACGTGATCGATGATCTGATGTTTTAAGTCGTTCAACGTATGGCCCATCAGCGCAAAGTGTCTGGCCACGGGCTGTTCAGAGGATTTGCCCGCCAGCGCCTGTTTGATTGCGGACCTGTGAAGGGCCATCCTTTCTCTGAAAGTCCTGATAGACTTGCCCACATATACTAGGTGGCACGGGCAGGTGAGTATGTACACTATGTGTGTAGTTGTGCATGTCACCACGTGTCTGATCTGGTAGGTCCTTTCTTTATGGGGATGTTTGAAAACTGACCCGGTGGTCATGTTGTTGCATGTGGTACACTTGGGGCACCGGTAGCAGCCAGGAGCCTTGGTGAGGAAAGTAGAGGGTCGTTGTACCTCGTTTTGGAACCCCGTGATGTCCGAGTGTACGATGATGTCCCTTATGCTTTTGCCTCTGGTGAAGCATAACATGGGGCGCTTTTCTCTGAACACTGGAAGTTTCGTGTCTGTGGCCACTATGGGCCACAGGGCTCTGGCCGCTCTCTGGATCACTGGGCTTGCTGTGCTGAACTGGTTCACAAATGGTATAACCGATTTGTTCTTGTGAGCTGTGGGCGTCAGTAAGGTTTCCCTCGGTATGGCCATGATCTCTTTTTTCTGTACCTGTAACATGTGGTAGTCGTACCCCCTTTGTGTGAATTTGTCAACCATAGCTTCTAGTTCTCGGTCCAGGCTAGAGCGGTCGCTGATGATCCTGGATGCCCTGATCATCTGTGATCTAGGGAGTCCCTCTTTGAGGGGTCTCGGATGATGGCTGTTGGCCCTCAGTAAGACGTTCTTGTCCGTTGGTTTTGAGAACAGACTGGTGGTTAATGTGCCGTCCTTTACAGTTATCCTGACATCTAAGTAGTTCACGGACTCACTGCTGCAGGTATAGGTGTACTTAATTGTGGAGGGTCTGTTGTTGGCTTCCTCTATAAGTTGTTCAAATAGTGCCGAGTCCCCTCTCCAGAGAAAGAACAAGTCGTCTATATATCTGACGAACATCAGGATATGCTGCGCTACAGCTTGGTTGTCGAAGAACACTGCCTGTTCCTCCTGGAACATGAAGACGTTGGCAAATGATGGGGAGACATTGCTCCCCATCGCGCACCCCGTTCTCTGCCGGAAGAATCTGCCGTTGAACATGAAGAAGTTCCTTTTTAAAGTCAGCGAGAGAAGTTGCATAAAAAGCCCAATGTCGAGGGTGTCCATCTTCTCCTTTGTGAGATAATCTTGCATGACTTGCAGACCCTCTTGGTGGGGGATGCTGGTATAAAGACTCTTCACGTCTATCACACACATTAATGTCCCTGGAGGAACCTGCCCGATGTTGTTGATCCGCTCCAGGAAGCTGGTGGTGTCTTTAATATAATTGTGGTGTTTGACGATCAACGGTTGCAGGATCCCATCTAAAAGTGTGGAAATAGGCTGATAGATGGAGTCTCTGGCAGCGATTATTGGTCTGCCAGGCGGGGACGTAGCGTTCTTATGAATCTTGGGTACCACAAAAAAGAGGGGTACGAGTGGGTGGTCCTGCTTGAGTGCCTCACACAACTTTCCTGTCAGTAGACCGTTGGACTTGGCCTGATTGAGAAGATGCTCCAGTTCCTGCTGGTATTCGGGAGTTGGATCGTGGGACAATTCCTCATATGTCTCGGGCTCTGCCAGTTGTCCCTCGATTTCTTTAATATAGTCGGAGAGGTTAAGGATGACCAATCCCCCTCCCTTGTCTGCGGGACGGAAGATCACATCTCGGTACGCCCCCAGCTGTTTGAGGGCTAATTGTTCAGCCTTGGAAAGGTTCCGATGTATTACAGGTGTCGCTGCTGTGTATTTGATGACCGAGTCATCCAGGAGTCTGGTGAATGATTGTATGGAAGGGTTGGTTGACGGAGGATCAAAGGTGGATTTGTGCCGTGTCTGGTAGAATCTATCACAGATGGAATTGCTTGTTGAGTCCTGTGAATTGGAATTTTGGAAAAATTCCTGCAGTCTCAGCTTACGCGAGAAGCGATGCAGGTCAACTTGCCACTGAAAGCTATTAAATGGATTGGTTGGCACAAATGAGAGACCCTTCTCCAGAACTCTCAGTTCTATATCCGAGAAGGATCTGCTAGACAGGTTGAAGATTAGGGATTCTTTTTGGCTGCACGCCCTTTTAATTCGCGCGTGCTGCTTGCCCCTGCGGGTGGGCGTCCTCTTCTGCCTTGTTCTACTGGGGTGGCCGCCGGTGTCCCTAAAGGGACCGGCTGAACCCTGGATGACCCGTCCGAGTCCAGGAAGGCACTCTCACTGTCACTGTTTGATGTACCGGCAGTGAACGACTTCTGTTCCCGTCGTCTTCTCCAACTCTGTCGGCCTCTGGCATTGTTGGTGGTGTTTTGGCCACCTTCACCCCCCATCAACCATCTGTATACTTTATTCAAGTCATAATCTTCTTTAACTATTTGATGTTTATTGCGCTTGAATTTGATCAGATCCTTCCTATAGTCGTCGCATTGTTTTTGTAATTTGGTAAGCCAGTCCTGATTACAATCCGCCTGCAGGACGGTCTTATGCTCGGTCTCAATTTTAGAGATTTTGTCTCTGGTCGGTCTCAATTCCCGGCCCGATTCTTCCACGACCAGCAGAATCAGGTCGAGACTGCACTTGTTGAGTATGCCTACCCATTTCTTACAAAACTCGGGGTTGAATCGTCCAATGGTGGGGACGTTCCTTACCCTGAAGCCCCTGGGTATCAACTTTTCACGGTGGTACTCCGACAATGAGATTCCATGAAGCAAGTAATCGCATTCACGGCGCTTGAGCTTGAGTAGTTGGTGGTAGACGTCTTCAATGCCCCCTGTGCGTTCTGATGCACCTAATTGTTCCGTGAAACGGAGGCGCTCCGCGTCATCATCCGTGAAGCTGAAGGATTCACCCAGGACCGATTGCATCCCTCATCGTACGACACCACTTGATTACTATTCATTCCCTGCATGCCGCACAGCACGAGCACTTACTTTCCAGGTGGGGGCACCCTTGACCCTTCTTGACACGGTGGATGCAGGTTTTATTCATTTGGCTGCACTGCCCACATCCGCAGCCGTCTCCATGGTGTTGATACCCTTATATGGAGTCACACCACAGTGCTGCGGGCATTGTTTCAATTCTTTCACTAGGGTGGGCATTACCAGTTTCAGTGCCAGTCTGGCACGTTCAGCAGCCACTATCCAGATATACAGACTGACGTATTTGTCAGCATCCCCCATCAGGCTCTAGGATCTCACACATCCAGCAGCCATGGGGAGTCCAGCATCCACCGGGTTATACCATAGGCCATGCATCACCCCGCCCCCACACTCGGGTCTCATCGAGTCCCACAGAGGTAACAGGTCTCCTAAGTGTCACTGTTCTTAGCAACTTGCACTCGCACTATATCACACCAGTCTGGCAGTGTTGCCAGTCATGTCACCGCTGCAACCAACGGCACTTCAGCGTCCCAGTTGCCACAGTAACGGGCGCACTCACTATGACGTCACTCAGCCGCGACCGGAAGTACGGCGGCTCCGTCGCGTCTCCGGCCACACACCTGTGCACTCACGGACTCCACGGGGATATAAGGTAAGCACACACACTAGACACTGTTACACACCTTGACAAAGGGGCATGTGAGCCCCGAAACGTCGGCTTCTTGTAATCATTTTTTGAATACACTTTGTATTGTTTACCAAATCCTCGAGTGCCGCTGTTTCTTTCTGGAATCCTATATATATATATATATATATATATATATATATATATATATATATATATATATATATATATATATATATATATATATATATATATATAAATAATAATTCCCCCCCCCCCCCCCCCAAACATCGAACGGGAACATCGGGAACATAGCGGCTTTCATTTTGAAAGCCGGGACAGCCTGCAGGTATACAGGGGGGGTCTGGGGGTGGCTTGGGAGGGTTCATTTACACTCCCCAGCGGCTGCCATTGGGGAAAGTGTGGGGAGGCAGAGGGACCTTCCGGTCCGACAGCAGCCTCGGAGGGAAGTTTATCTTCCCTGCCGCTGCTAACACTCTCTGACTGGTTGCATCCTGTGCGACCAGTTCAGATAGAGTACTTGCAGGCATGGTCGCATCTGATGCGACCATGCCAGGCAAGTGGTTAAAAGGGGGGTACACACCTAGAGATGCGCGTGTTGAGCAATCTATCACAGACCGCTCAGCACGGTGTGCACTGAGCAGGGGGGGGGGGGTGCGCGCTGCGCTCACTTTACATAGCGCTGAAGTGAGCGACCTGCTAGATTGAGCCTGCATGTACCAGATTAATAACAGCAATGCACTGTAGAAAATACACCTGTGCAGTATAACACATGGGATGTAGAATCCCCAGCGGCAGTAACGCATACTAAACCCCAACATATGTATAATGTATAATTCAAGTGCACAATCTTGAAACAGATCCCTAGAGGAGAAGGAGGGGCCCCCAAGCAGTGGGGCCACCGGGGTTTCCCCTATACCCCTGTGGGACACTCCAACCCTGTATGTCAATATTAAAAATGAGCTTACAGGATTTATTGGAAGCAATACAACATAAACATCACACAGAGGTTTAGACAAAATTTATTTATTATAAAAATATACACGTGTACATGTAGAACGTAATAGCTGCTCACATTAAAAATAAAATAATTGAAATCACTTCTGGTACATTCACCTTTACAAATATGCCGACACAAGTGTTGTCATTTTACATACAGACTATTTGGTCTTTTTAAAAGTATACGTATGAAGGTTAAGTTTTAAAGCATCTTAGTGGTGTAAAGCATCTTATAGATTTCAAAACACACACAAACTCACATACAGCAAAACCAGACAATTTGTTGGCTGTACAAATGTTACTGTAGAATAGCAGTCATTAGTTCTAGGGGACTAATGACATCACTTGCCTTTTTGTGATTTTATAGTCTGGACCCTGGACTAGCCACTGCCATGGCTCCATCCACTGTGGTGAGTTTCAGGAATTCCATACTTTCCCCTTTTGAGCTCCAGGATAAAAACATCTCAAAACATTTTTTTTTTTTTTTTTAAATAGCTGCAGGATATGGCGTTATTATACAAGTATATCAAGTATCGAAGACAGTTACCAGCTACCCATCCCCCACCCCCTTTTAGGTTTGATCATCTATATAGGATGGGGTATTAGCAATTATCAGAGACCAATTATTTGCTGCTGCTTATTAGATTTTCCAATTGAATAGACTTTTAGATTAAATAATTACCTAAGCTAAAAGCATGCCAATTAAAATTGAATTGCCTATTACCCCTATAGGGCTTTTTCCTTCACCTTAAGGTCAGTAGAGTAGTAAATAGACAAAGGAGCACCTAGCACCTCAGCTCACATAAGTCTCGAGCTACCACATTGAAAATGGCACCGTATTACTCCTGCCCAATAACGTACTAGTCAGTGACAATTCCCCCGCTTGCAACTACTCCAATAACTCCGACATAAACCCATATTACTTTAAATTTTAACTTTTTTTTTTTATACCCACACAACAGAAAAAAATAAATAACCGTTTGCTCAGTGAGAGCACTTGCTGTATAGTATGCTGCATTTAGACTAGAACATTGCACACACCAAATCCAGCTGTCCGTTCCAGATAAACTAGCTAGTAGTTAGTTACTGTGGATGTTTAAAAAGAAATCATGCAGCGAAGAGAGAGGAAACTGCAGGAGTCATTACAGGAACTGTGCAAATGTCATAAAGTCAACTGCATAAATAACACAAGAAATTATCCATGTGTACAACCAACGATTTTATCATTAATTAGACTTATTCATTAATCCCTCTGACTGCAACAAAGGAGGGATGTGACTATTTGCCCATCACACATTTTTATTACCTTCAATATTCATTTTTATTTCTCAATTATCCCCATGGTGAAAATGAACAAGGACAGGTGTTACACAGGGTATTCCTCAGCTCACAAATCACACACATCTGATAACATAAAGAAAACAGGAAAACAAACACAGTATAAAGGCATGTGGAATGTTTGAGTTACATAGTCCAAGATTATCACATCACTTGTTACTCCTATTAAATACGAATACATATTGGACGGCCTTGTACTGACAGAACACCCGAAGTGTCTCAAAGAAATCTAACATGTAACACACATACATAGCGGTCTGTGACCCAGGGAAAGGTGCTACCAGCCAATACGGACAGCCGACTACCACAATACACTGCATATGTTTCACTGAGTGTAGTCAGGCACCAGTACATGGAGACTACACATGGGGCAGCACCATACAACCCCCTATGGCGATGCTGATGCTGGGCACACTGCAGATGACTCCAGGTACAGGACAGGCAGCACACAAGTCACATAGGCGTATGCCTAGGGCGTCACTGCCCCGGGAGGCGCCCAGCAGGTAGCACAGTGCTTGGCTGCAATGTAAGGGGCACCAGATGGGTGAATGTAGGACGTACCAGGGAAGGTGCAGAGGTCCCTGAGGGGAATGTCAGGCTGGGCACGGCCGGTCAGGGCACCATCACCCGTCCAGCAATTTCACAGGCGGGCTGTGTGGCCCGGCAGACCCCTCCACAGCGTGCAGCCTCTCCAGCAGCTCCTCGGCACTGGGTCTTTCCTCGGGCCGGGCCGCCCAGCAGCTCTGCACTATGTCCGTGGCCGCCCTGCCGGCCTCCGTGCTGAGGAACTCCTCTCCGATCTCCGGGCGCAGGTCATAGGCGACCACCGCATACAGCACGCACTGGCGGTCCCCGGTGTACGGCAGCTCCCGGGTCACCATCTGCCACAGGGTGACGGCAAAAGAGTAGATGTCCGCTTTGACGGTGACCGGCTCCCCGCGGAGGAGCTCGGGCGCCCGGTGGGTGTAGGTGCCCCCCAGGTGCCGCAGCTGGGTGTAGCCGGGGTCCTCGCCTTCCTCTCCGGCCCGCAGCCGCTGCGAGCAGCCGAAGTCTCCGATCTTACACAGGTCTCCCGGGGCCAGCAGCACGTTGGCCGGCTTGAGGTCCAGGTGAGCCACCCCGCCCCGGTGCAGGAAGCACAGTCCGTCCGCGACGTGGCACGCATAGCGCAGGCAGCAGTCTCTCCCGAGCGGGGGGCCGCGGCCGTAGATGCGGCGGTGCAGGGTGCTGCTGCCCGCGTACTCCATGATGATGGTGCCGGGGCTGCCAGGGTCCCCGGGGCAGGAGGCGCTGGCGGCCAGGACGCGCACCACATGCGGGTGACGGAGGCGAGCGGCATTCAGCTCGGCCCAGAAGCTCTGCCGGGAGGCCAGCCGGTTCTTGCTGCAGCGCTTCACCTTCTTCAGCGCCACCGTCTGACCTCGGTAGGTGGCCCGGTAGACGGAGCCGAAGCCCCCGGACCCCAGCGGCTCCAGCACCCGCACCTGCTCCCAATCGATGCTGCACCAGGCCAGACGGGGTGGGAGTCGGGATCCCGCCGGGCGGCGGGTGCAGGGGCTGGGGAGACCCCCTGGTTTATTGCTGCTCAGCTCTAAGGGACTGCTGCAGGGGCGCAGGTCTATGGACGGCGACAGGTCCCGGGGCAGGAAGCGATCCACGGGGATTGGGGAAGGCATGGTACGGGGAATGTGTCCAATGGCCGGAGAGCTGCAGTAGTGCTGCTGCTGCTGCTACTACTACTACCGGCGGGGGGAGGGGGCTCATCACCGCGCTGCCTATGTACACACGTGCGGCAGCCGCCTGCGACTGACAGCTGCTAGCTACACTGACTGCTATCATCATAATTCCTATCACCCTGATCATCACTCCCATCACACTGACTACTATCACCATCACTCCCATCACACTGACTGCTATCACCATTACTCCCATCACACTGACTGCTGTCACCATCATCACTAGTACTATCACACTGACTGCTATCATCATCATCTTTTCCATCACACTGACTGCTATCATCATCATCTTTTCCATCACACTGACTGCTATCATCATCATCTTTTCCATCACACTGACTGCTATCATCATCATCTTTTCCATCACACTGACTGCTATCATCATCATCTTTTCCATCACACTGACTGCTATCATCACCATCATCACTCCCATCACACTGACTGCTATCACCATCACTCCCATCACACTGACTGCTATCACCATCATCACTAGTACTATCACACTGACTGCTATCACCATCATCTTTTCCATCACACTGACTTCTATCATCACCATCATCACTCCCATCACACTGACAAGCTATCACCATCACTCCCATCACACTGACTGCTATCACCATCACTCCCATCACACTGACTGCTATCACCATCACTCCCATCACACTGACTGCTATCACCATCACTCCCATCACACTGACTGCTATCACCATCACTCCCATCACACTGACTGCTATCACCATCTCTCCCATCACACTGACTGCTATCACCATCATCACTCCCATCACACTGACTGCTATCACCATCATCACTCCCATCACACTGACTGCTATCACCATCATCACTCCCATCACACTGACTGCTATCACCATCATCAGCCCTGTCTTGGTTCCTATCGTACCTATCTAATCGTTCCTTCAGTGTTCGCTTCTCTGAATCTACTTCCTCTTCGCTACCTCTTTCAGTTGGAGTACTGCAAGGCTCAGTCTTGGGTCCTCTGCTTTTCTCTATCTATACCTCATCTCTTGGTAAACTAATCAGCTCTTTTGGCTTTCAGTATCATCAGTACGCAGATGATACTCAAATCTACCTATCCTCCCCTGACTTGTCCCTATCTGTACTGGACCGTGTCACTGAATGCCTTTCTGCCATTTCATCCTGGATGACATCTCGCCACCTCAAACGGAATATTTCAAAGACAGAGTTAATTATATTTCCACCGGCCAATAGTAGGTACCAACCTGATATCTCTATCACTGTTGAAAACTCGACTATCTACCCTACCCCACTAGCTCGCTGCCTAGGTGTCATCCTTGACTCTGATCTGTCCTTTGTTCCCCACACTCAATCTATCTCAAGATCATGTTACATGCATCTAAAAAACATATCCAAAATACGACCATACCTTACACAAGACACTGCTAAAACTCTAATCCACGCTCTCATTATCTCCCGCATTGATTATTGCAATAGTCTCCTAACTGGTCTTCCTAAAACGAGACTCTCACCACTACAATCCATTCTGAATTCAGCGGCGAGGCCTATCTTCCTCGCTAGACGTTCATCGTCTGCAGATCCACTCTGTCAGTCCCTCCATTGGTTACCTGTACTCTACCGCATTCAATATAAAATACTTTTATTCACACACCAGGCCATTAACCAAACTACACCAACGTACATCACTTCGCTTATCTCAAAATATCTCCCAACCCGACATCTTCGCTCTTCACAAGACCTGCGTCTCTCATCCACACTCATTACTCGCTCCCACTTACGATTGCAGGACTTTCATCAGGCTGCACCCAATCTGTGGAATGCCCTACCACGCACAATAAGACTCTCCTCTAGTCTCCACACCTTCAAGCGTTCCCTGAAAACTCACCTCTTTAGGCAAGCGTATCAAATTCCAGAACCGCCCACATAAATTTCATAAACCTTCCTATCAAATTGCATCCACTCTGTACAGTCCACACATATCCTCACATGTCTTCTCATTCTATGCAATAGATAGGCATATGTACACAAGGAAAGGTGCTATTTCCCTATAGATTGCAAGCTTGCGAGCAGGGCCTTCCTACCTCTATGACTGTTATCACCCAGTTTGTTATTGTTATTTCAAATTGTAAAGCGCAACGGAATTTGCTGCGCTATATAAGAAACTGTTAATAAATAAATAAATAATCATCACTCCCATCACACTGACTGCTATCACCATCATCACTAGTACTATCACGCTGACTGCTATCACCATCATCACTCCCATCACACTGACTGCTATCACCATCATCACTAGTACTATCACGCTGACTGCTATCACCATCATCACACTGACTGCTATCACCATCATCACCAGTACTATCACATTGACTGCTATCACTATCATCACTAGTACTATCACACTGACTGCTATCACCATCATCACTCCTATCACACTGACTGCTATCACCATCATCACTAGTACTATCACACACTGCTGTCACTATCATCACTAGTACTATCACACTGACTGCTATCACCATCATCACTCGTACTATCACACTGACTGCTTTCACCATCATCACTAGTACTATCACGCTGACTGCTATCACCATCATCACTCCCATCACACTGACTGCTATCACCATCATCACTAGTACTATCACGCTGACTGCTATCACCATCATCACTCCCATCACACTGACTGCTATCACCATCATCACCAGTACTATTGTACTATCTGAGGTTATGTATTTGGACGATGGGATCCGGTACGTATATAGATATGACCTAGATAACCTACACTCAATATCCAAAGTGTAGTGCTTTCAAATTCTTTCAGCCAGGCAAAACGGGTGATTGACACAAAGAATCGTCACTATAACTTGCGGTAGACTAAATAACCAATTTATTTAGGATAAAATTGCGATACTGGCCTATACGGCTGTGAACTCTAGCGACAGTCACCATACAATATGATTATGAGTATTTCAACCCTAAATTGAGTAACAGGTTTATGAGTTTATTATACTGCTCCGGATTGTCTCGTCACTTCACTTCAGAGGCGGGTACCTATTTCGTTAGAGGGAGAAAACATAAACATCCTAGATACCTTTTCTAATATGCATTATATCTCCAGATTATCAATCAGGTAAATACTAACACCTATCCTACAACTTAATAAACGATAATACCATATCCCTCATACAAGAAAACACCTAGGAAGTATCGACTTTCACAAGATATACTCTGTAAGGATAAATACTGTAACTCAGTTCAACTAAGATGGTGCATATGGAAGTCAAGCTAGTCTCTAATGCTCACTAGTGTTTAGTGAAGCGGTGACTTTTAAGTGTTGTCTCTTAATAAACACTGTATCCTATTCATAGAATTAGCTGATGCACTATGGAGCTCTTGAATGGTGCAAACCCGGGTTTGTTAGTGCAGCTCTGGTTGCCTGACTTTCTTGTCCTCTGATATTCCCAGACCAAACTAGTGGGGCTATGTGATATTTTATTTTAGCACCCTCTGAGTTGGTATATTACAATTTCATAAAATGTGTATCATTCTGAAATTGGTGCAGGTTCTTCGGACCTTAATACAGAGGCATGTAGCGAGTTCCTCCACTCTCTGTCAGCTGATTGTGTCTATCCTATAGCTTCAATACTCTGCGCTAAATATCGTCCTTCAGTTGAGGGCTGATACTATTTGGCGGATTGGCGGCTCATACTCACTTTCAACCAAACAACAGTATGCTCTGTGATGGAGGCGTGTGCAGGCTAATTACTCTCCGGTATAAAAAAAAAACGGTGAATGAGATTATAATTCTACCACTATTCTCTTCTACCATCCATTGGAGGGATGTGATTACAGGTATAATTTTTCTCCATACGCTGCCCAATATTATCAAAGTCAAGTTAGTGAGAAACAAGTATATGATGTTATGATAACAAGGGGTATGGTAGTGTTCTGTAATACTCAGGCATATCTATTAAAATAATACTGCAGTCTCTGACATAACAGACTTATATACTGTTCTGTGGCTGAATTAAATTCTATAAGGTGGATGGCTGCTTGACTATGGTCCTCCTTACTTCAGCTGTTATAATGCAATAGGCTGTACCTGATCCTGGAGCTGTTTTCTCTTTTCTTTTTTTTTTTAGCTGCGCCTCCTCCTGTCACTCCGGCTGATAACACCTCCCCTGGGGCCGACTTGCTGCAGTGGATTCCACCCACCTATTTATGTAGGCGCTGGTCAGGCCCGCCTCCTACTGACACTTCTGGAGGCCTCACCTCCACTGCTGCCTTTCTATGTGCAGGGAAGCGCCACCCCTCTCTGGTTACCAGAAGGGCTGGTCCGCCTCCCGCTGCTGTCGCCGGAGTCTCCGCCAACTTCCTGCTCCTCCTGCGTGTGTCGTTTACTCGAGCTGGGAGATCACAGATGCGTCTTCTCTTTTTCTTGTCCGTTCCCGGAGCCGGGGACTCACAGCCGCCTCTCTCTTCGTCGCCGTCACCCGCTCACTACGCAGCTCTCTCTCTGGACCGTTGAAAACCGCCCGGCCGCGCGTCCGTCCTCTCTTCTCGTCTCCGCTCGTGCCGCTGCTCGTGGCGCTGGGGAATTCAGTGTCCTCAATCTGCTGAGTGTCCAGCTCCAACCCCCCTCCATGAGGGGAATACTTTATTAATTAAAAGTACTTCTGTACGGAGTTCATTGTTGCTTTTCCTCTATGAGGGATCACACACCCATTGTCTTTTCTTCAGCCAGCTACAATTTTATCCCCATATAAATATAAATTTAACTTTACTTATTTACATTTTAGGGTATTACATATACCCCCTTTCGAAATATGCGTGTCCTCACGCATCCCAGGTGCCTTCTTCTAACAACTTCACACTGATACAGAAATATCACTATAACAGTTATGTTCGGTATCTCAAGGGTAGAACACCCTTGGTACTGCGCTCCGACCTCCTAACGGTTAATTCAGCAATATTTTCGTCTGACTGGTCAACCATTCTACAGGGAATAACCTTGTTATCTAGCGTTTGGTCTACTAGAGGTGTGGGAATTGTACCTCCAGCGAGGCTCAAAGGGACGGGCCCGCACATGTACATCAGTAAATCTATGGGATCTTTAAAAGGGATATCCCCAGAGAATCTCCGTTCCTCACTCTCACATGTGTCCTCGGATAACAAGTCTAGAACCTCTGTAGTACATAACTTCAACTGTTCTCGAGATACTGTGCTGACAGGTCCACCATGGACTTTCTGAATCTGATAAGTATAAAATTTATCAGTAGGAACGCCAAGCACAACATATGGGATTCTTTCCCAGAAGGTATCCAATTTGCTGGATCGGTGATTCTTTCTTTTCCAGACTTTGTCCCCTATTTGCAGAGGGATGGCTCTAGCTCCCTCATTATAATTCTTTTCTTGACGTTGACGCACCGTTTCCATACGTTTCTGTAGGATATCTCTCGCGACAGTCATGCGGTCTTGGTGTTCGCTCACCCAATTGGTTTGAAAGGTGTCAGTCTCAGTCACTCCAGGAGGCAACTCTAAATCTTTCGGGAGTTTCCCGTGCCTTCCGAACATTAAATAAAAGGGTGTAAATCCTGTGGAACAATGTTTAGTGTTATTGTATAAATACACCAGCTCAGACAGAAGGGACGGCCATTGAGAACGCTGTTCCACCGAAAGACTTCTTAGCATCCTGATTTTTGTTTGATTTGTTCGCTCGCATAACCCGTTACACTGTGGGTGATAAGGCGTGGTTCGCAACTTCTTGCATTGGTATAGAAGACATAGCTCCTGAAACAATTGGGCTTCAAACGCAGGGCCTTGATCAGACAGGATCTTATCAGGGTATCCATATGGCAGAACAAAATATTTAAAAAACAGTTCAGCTGTAGTCTTTGCGGTTAAGTCTCTCACTGGCACAACGACCAAGAACTTGCTGTAATGGTCAACGATGGTCAGAGCGTATTGGAGTCCATTCGAACTAGGCTCCAGCTTGACGTGATCTAATACTACCAATTCGAGCGGTCGACAACTTGAGATCGGGTGTAATGGATCTTTCTGATTTGCCTTGGGAGCTTTTTTGAGATTGCAGGCCACACAATCACGGCACCACCTTTCAATATCCGTTTTCATGCTGGCCCAGAAATATCTCTTTCTTAACACTGTCTCTGTTTTCCTGGAGCCAAAGTGGCCAGACTGGTCATGGTAAGCCCTAAGCAGGAAGTTAGCCCATTGTCTGGGAACAACAACTTGTACGATCTTCTGATGGGTTCCAGGGTCCAGACTGGTCCGAACCAACAATCCTTGACGGAACTGTAATCTTTCTCGATGTCGTAATAATTTAATTAACTCCGGATCGGCCTCGGCCCTTTGAGCTTTGTTTAGTTGCTCTTGTTTCCGAAGAATATCTGTCAATTCCTGTATCACCGAATTTTCCAGCTGTATGGTGTTCCAGTCAAAAGGTAGAGAATCCTCGGAAGAATTCCCTGGACTCCATCTCTCTGCTGTAGATATAGGGTCAAAGTGGACAACTGGTGGTGCCCCTAGCGGCAATTGGAATAGCGGAGTCTCCACATCTTCAGCACTGTCACCTAATTCCTCCTCGATGTCAGCGGTAGGTAGACGGGATAACGCATCTGCATTCCCATTCGACTTGCCACTTCTGTAACTGACAGTATAGCGAAAATTGGCCAGCCTGGATAACCACCTTTGTTCTAAGGCTCCCAAACGGGCAGTGGACAAGTGGGCCAGTGGGTTGTTATCAGTTACAATAACAAATGGTGTGGCGACCAAATAGTTTCGGAATTTTTCGGTAACAGCCCAGATAAGGGCGAGGAGCTCTAATTTGAAAGTGCTGTAATTTTCGTTATTTCTCTCCGTTTTCCGCAACCCTCTACTGGCATACGCAATGACTCTTTTATATCCATCCTGCATTTGCGACAACACTGCTCCTAATCCACGATGACTAGCGTCCGTATAGACTTGAAATGGTCTGTCGTAGTCTGGATAAGCCAGAAGTGGGGCCTCTATTAGGGAAGATTTTAGTTGTCTAAATGAATTTTGTTGTTCCTCTGTCCAGGTTACCAGCGAGGTACTCCGCTTCTCCCGACCCGTCCTGCCCCGCAAGATCTCATGTAATGGAACCGCTATTTTAGCAAAGTGTTCAATAAATCTCCTATAATAGCCGACGAATCCCAGAAAGCTACGGACATCTCTTAACGTTCTGGGTAGAGGCCAGTCCCGCACTACCCGAATTTTTTCGGGATCTGGTTGTACTCCTCCTGCACTGACTATATGCCCCAAGTATTGCACCTTGGGTTTCAATAGGTGGCACTTGGACGGCTTAAGTTTCAATCCACATTTGTTCAGGCGCGTGAACACCTCATCCAGATGTTGTAAGTGTTCTTCGTAGCTTTTGGAAAAGATGATGATGTCGTCTAAATATAACAAGACCATTTCAAAATTACAATGTCCCAGGCAGTGCTCCATGACTCTTTGAAAAGTAGCTGGGGCATTGCACAGCCCGAAAGGCATTCGATCAAATTCGAAGAGACCCATTGGGGTCGTAAAGGCAGTCTTTTCTCGGTCTCCTGGGGCCATCGGGATTTGCCAGTACCCACTGGTCAAATCAAGCGTAGAAAAATACTTTGCCGTTTTTAACGCAGCCAGAGATTCCTCTATCCGGGGTAATGGGTACGCGTCTTTATGTGTGACTGCGTTTAGTTTCCGGTAGTCGACACAGAATCGTAAGCTACCATCCTTTTTCTTTACAATCACTATGGGAGCTGCCCAGGGACTGTGGCTTTCATGGATTACCCCCGATTCCTTCATTTCGGTGAGCATCTTCCGTACTGGTTGGTACAGGGTCGGAGGCAATGGCCGGTGTCTTTCTTTAATGGGTGGGTTAGTCCCGGTGGGGATATGATGGTAAATATTTTCCGCTTTGCCAAAATCGGCTGAATGCTGACTAAAGGTCTCCACATGCTTTCGTACAATAGAAAGAACTCCTCGCTGCTCTAACGAGGTATCGGCATCACCAATCTGGATTTCTGTCCACCACGGTGTCTCGCAGCACATCGTATCTTGATGGATCACCGGTATACTGTCAGTAAAAACATCCTGAAAATTAATATGAATGATCCGGGCCACTGGGCAATTTCTGAACAGCCTTATAGGATAGCTGTGGGGGTTCAGGATACGCATTGGTACTCGGCCATGTTCAACTTTCACCAGGGTTCTAGCTACAGCAAAAGGGTATTTTCCTTCCTTGTCACAAGATTCAAGCATGGCCTCGTAGTCATGACCGCCGGGCCCAATCCTTGCTTTGCACCAGATGACATGTTCCGAGTTGGGTCGCAACAGTACAGGCCTACGATCAGTGAGTCTGGCCTTTCCTACTTCCCCCCATTCATTGACAAACTTCATTTGTCCTACAAGCAGCCGCATCGTTTGCTGTATAGTTTTCCGCTCTTCCGGTGTTGCTGACCGCATTTCACGTCGGAGTGCCTCTACAAGCTCATCGGAACAGTTTCTAAGGACGTTCATTCCTAAAATAACTGGAGGCAAGTGATCACTTGATGTGGAAGTAATCAGACATCCTTGTTTCTCAAGTTTGACTTTGCCAATGCATAAATCAGCCTCCCAATAACCTCTATATAGAATTTGTTGACCATTGCTGGCTAGAATTTGCAGCCAAGGTGTGGGCGGGGCCATAATTTCTTGTTCATTCCAGTATTTCAAAAATTCATTTAGTCGAATGGTGGTTACTTGGGATCCAGTGTCCAAAAGAGCCGGAATACTAATCCCATTAATACGGATTGTCAAGTGGGGACACTCTCCAACATAGCGAGGCCACCACTCGGGTGATGGTGGACCTACTGGGGTGGCTCCTCCCGAGGATCGGTCCGTTGCCTCGGGGTCTCGCCGTTTAAATTGTCACTGCTACAATTTCTTTCAATATGCCCGCTTTGTTGACACCGCCTACAAATGGGTCTTCCTTGGTCATCGAACTTATCCGTTGTCCGTCGACCAGACTCACAGGGAAAATCCCAACGTACCCTGCTTCTCGCGCCCCGGTCTTGTCGCCATTCTCTACGACGGGCCCCAGCTTGTTCCTGTCGGATTTCTTTTACCTCCCTTCCCAGCTCTGACATGTTTTGGACTAGTTCAGTGATCTTATCAGTAAGAAGTCCCATGGGATCCTGTCCAGACTGTGCTTGTTGGGCCACTGTTCCTTTGGATAGCATGTATTCCACTTTCATAACTTGTCCTATATTTCCTGAGTTTCCCTCTTCCAGAGTGTCAAAGTCTGTTTCCTCTTCTGCATCGATAGTTGGATTAAGGCCAAGAATTTGTAACACCTCCTCCTTGAATTCCGAAAATGAGTACTTTGGATGTTGACGCCTCCACATCCGGAGTTGGGCACGCATGGTTTCCTCACGGGCCCCCTCAATAAACAAATTAATAAGCGTTTCGTCCTCCTGTATCTCTCCGCTTGAATCTTTGGCCTTTATGGCTCGCATAGCTTCCTGAAGCCCCAGAGCAAAATCTCTCATTGACTCTCGAGGTCGCTGTTTTCGCGCATAGAGGCGGCCCTTAAGTTCAGCGATTGTTCTTGAATCGTATATACTGGCTAATTTCTTAAATATGTTGTTTACTGTTCGTCTCTCTTCATCTGACCATGCTTTCACCTCACGGCATGCGGATCCTTTCAACTGGCCCACTACTATTTCTACTTGTTGAGCGTCCTTTAGTGGATATAACCGGAACATAGCTTGCATCCTATCTTTAAATTCTTTAAATGTACTGGTACCTGATGTGCGATTATCTCCCGAAAACGTTGGTAGCCACGGCGCGCCAAAATAGTATGGCATCGTTATGGGCGATGATGCGGCTTCCATTGTAGATGTTGCTCTATGGGGTGATGGGTTTATTGCCGGTAACAATCTTCGGCCTGATGCTGATGTAGGAGTCTGAGGATTGGACATTATCGATCCTGTTCGTGACGCCAAAGTTGTACTACCTGAGGTTATGTATTTGGACGATGGGATCCGGTACGTATATAGATATGACCTAGATAACCTACACTCAATATCCGAAGTGTAGTGCTTTCAAATTCTTTCAGCCAGGCAAAACGGGTGATTGACACAAAGAATCGTCACTATAACTTGCGGTAGACTAAATAACCAATTTATTTAGGATAAAATTGCGATACTGGCCTATACGGCTGTGAACTCTAGCGACAGTCACCATACAATATGATTATGAGTATTTCAACCCTAAATTGAGTAACAGGTTTATGAGTTTATTATACTGCTCCGGATTGTCTCGTCACTTCACTTCAGAGGCGGGTACCTATTTCGTTAGATGGAGAAAACATAAACATCCTAGATACCTTTTCTAATATGCATTATATCTCCAGATGATCAATCAGGTAAATACTAACACCTATCCTACAACTTAATAAACGATAATACCATATCCCTCATACAAGAAAACACCTAGGAAGTATCGACTTTCACAAGATATACTCTGTAAGAATAAATACTGTAACTCAGTTCAACTAAGATGGTGCATATGGAAGTCAAGCTAGTCTCTAATGCTCACTAGTGTTTAGAGAAGCGGTGACTTTTAAGTGTTGTCTCTTAATAAACACTGTATCCTATTCATAGAATTAGCTGATGCACTATGGAGCTCTTGAATGGTGCAAACCCGGGTTTGTTAGTGCAGCTCTGGTTGCCTGACTTTCTTGTCCTCTGATATTCCCAGACCAAACTAGTGGGGCTATGTGATATTTTATTTTAGCACCCTCTGAGTTGGTATATTACGATTTCATAAAATGTGTATCATTCTGAAATTGGTGCAGGTTCTTCGGACCTTAATACAGAGGCATGTAGCGAGTTCCTCCACTCTCTGTCAGCTGATTGTGTCTATCCTATAGCTTCAATACTCTGCGCTAAATATCGTCCTTCAGTTGAGGGCTGATACTATTTGGCGGATTGGCGGCTCATACTCACTTTCAACCAAACAACAGTATGCTCTGTGATGGAGGCGTGTGCAGGCTAATTACTCTCCGGTATAAAAAAAAAACGGTGAATTAGATTATAATTCTACCACTATTCTCTTCTACCATCCATTGGAGGGATGTGATTACAGGTATAATTTTTCTCCATACGCTGCCCAATATTATCAAAGTCAAGTTAGTGAGAAACAAGTATATGATGTTATGATAACAAGGGGTATGGTAGTGTTCTGTAATACTCAGGCATATCTATTAAAATAATACTGCAGTCTCTGACATAACAGACTTATATAATGTTCTGTGGCTGAATTAAATTCTATAAGGTGGATGGCTGCTTGACTATTGTCCTCCTTACTTCAGCTGTTATAATGCAATAGGCTGTACCTGATCCTGGAGCTGTTTTCTCTTTTTCTTTTTCTTTTTTTAGCTGCGCCTCCTCCTGTCACTCCGGCTGATAACACCTCCCCTGGGGCTGACTTGCTGCAGTGGATTCCACCCACCTATTTATGTAGGCGCTGGTCAGGCCCGCCTCCTACTGACACTTCTGGAGGCCTCACCTCCACTGCTGCCTTTCTATGTGCAGGGAAGCGCCACCCCTCTCTGGTTACCAGAAGGGCTGGTCCGCCTCCCGCTGCTGTCACCGGAGTCTCCGCCAACTTCCTGCTCCTCCTGCGTGTGTCGTTTACTCGAGCTGGGAGATCACAGATGCGTCTTCTCTTTTTCTTGTCCGTTCCCGAAGCCGGGGACTCACAGCCGCCTCTCTCTTCGTCGCCGTCACCCGCTCACTACACAGCTCTCTCTCTGGACCGTTGAAAACCGCCCGGCCGCGCGTCCGTCCTCTCTTCTCGTCTCCGCTCGTGCCGCTGCTCGTGGCGCTGGGGAATTCAGTGTCCTCAATCTGCTGAGTGTCCAGCTCCAACCCCCCTCCATGAGGGGAATACTTTATTAATTAAAAGTACTTCTGTACGGAGTTCATTGTTGCTTTTCCTCTATGAGGGATCACACACCCATTGTCTTTTCTTCAGCCAGCTACAATTTTATCCCCATATAAATATAAATTTAACTTTACTTATTTACATTTTAGGGTATTACACTATCACATTGACTGCTATCACTATCATCACTAGTACTATCACACTGACTGCTATCACCATCATCACTCCTATCACACTGACTGCTATCACCATCATCACTCCCATCACACTGACTGCTATCACCATCATCACTAGTACTATCACGCTGACTGCTATCACCATCATCACTCCCATCACACTGACTGTTATCACCATCATCACCAGTACTATCACATTGATTGCTATCACTATCATCACTAGTACTATCACACTGACTGCTATCACTATCATCACTAGTACTATCACACTGACTGCTGTCACTATCATCACTAGTACTATCACACTGACTGCTATCACCATCATCGCTCCCATCACATTTGCTGTCACCATCATCACTCCTATCGCACTGACTGCTGTCACCATCATCACTAGTACTATCACACTGACTGCTATCACCATCATCACTAGTACTATCACACTGACTGCTATCACCATCATCACTCCCATCACACTGACTGCTATCACCATCATCACTAGTACTATCACACTGACTGCTATCACCATCATCACTCCCATCACACTGACTGCTATCACCATCATCACTAGTACTATCACGCTGACTGCTATCACCATCATCACTCCCATCACACTGACTGCTATCACCATCATCTCCAGTACTATCACACTGACTGCTATCACTATCATCACTAGTACTATCACACTGACTGCTGTCACTATCATCACTAGTACTATCACACTGACTGCTATCACCATCATCGCTCCCATCACATTTGCTGTCACCATCATCACTCCTATCGCACTGACTGCTATCACCATCATCACTAGTACTATCACACTGACTGCTATCACCATCATCACTAGTACTATCACACTGACTGCTATCACCATCATCACTCCCATCACACTGACTGCTATCACCATCATCACTAGTACTATCACGCTGACTGCTATCACCATCATCACTCCCATCACACTGACTGCTATCACCATCATCTCCAGTACTATCACATTGACTGCTATCACTATCATCACTAGTACTATCACACTGACTGCTATCACCATCATCACTCCTATCACACTGACTGCTATCACCATCATCACTCCCATCACACTGACTGCTATCACCATCATCACTAGTACTATCACGCTGACTGCTATCACCATCATCACTCCCATCACTCTGACTGCTATCACCATCATCACTAGTACTATCACATTGACTGCTATCACTATCATCACTAGTACTATCACACTGACTGCTATCACCATCATCACTCGTACTATCACACTGACTGCTATCACCATCATCACTAGTACTATCACACTGACTGCTATCACCATCATCGCTCCCATCACATTTACTGCTGTCACCATCATCACTACTATCTGTCACAACTGAGGGCCTGAGCTGACGGGAGGCAGCCTCAGTTGTAGGGGCTGAGATGTAACGGAACCTGGGAGGTTGTATCAGACCCCTAGACATGTAAGTAACATGTAGAATAACTGCCCGAAGGCGTGACCACGACAACCAGGATAAAAGTCAATGATGTTTATTATGACAAACTCCGTAACACAGCAGCAGTAAAAGGAAACATAAAAGTCAACAGAGGATAAATACAATTCCTGGGTACTACAGGGTGGCAAGAGCCACAGGCACTGGTAGTGTGAGACAGTTCTTATAATCTTCTAGTTGGAAAGTCCTTACCAGGCCTGACTAGCAATGGAGAGAACCCAGGATCGTACCAGCTGATGTTCCAGGAAAGGCTGGGCTGCTGAAGGTAAAACGGCTGCTGTGGATACTGGCTGGAACCAGACTGTTGTTGGTACGGAGTGGATACTGGCTGGAACCAGTTAAATAATAAACGAACTTGAGAGCGATGAAATAATAATGAAGTTTGGAGTTTGAGAGCGGTGAAATAATAATACCGGTGGAGAGTGCTAAACTGCAGAAAGGACACCGGCCCTTTAAGAGAAGCTGTACACTGCTGGAAGCTGGGCTGGAAGCAGGTGATTGTTGTAGCTGGAAACTGGTGAGTCCAGAATGGATCGGAGAGTCAGGCTACACCGCAGATGGAATGCTGGTGCGGGTCTCTATAGCAGAAGTCTGGAGACAGGAGCTGGAACCTGGAAGACAACCACAGGAGAGAGACAAACTGGAACTAGGTTAGACAACCAAAGCACTGACGCCTTCCTTGCTCAGGCACAGCTTACTTATACCTGCAGCAAGGAAGGGGTTGGCTAGGCAATTATGCAAATCAACAATACAGACAGCAGATTGGTGGAAATGCTCAGATGACAAAATCCAAGATGGCTGCGCCCATGCAGACACTTGGAGGGAAGTTTGGTTTGTAATCCATGTGAGAATTGAAACAGTAATGGCGACGCCGGCCACAGGAGACAGGAGACGCCAGACTGACAAGCGCACATTTAACCACGCGGGCACAGCGGAGGCCGCGGCTGATGAAATCACCACTCTGACATTCTGCATGTGGAAACTCAGGAACAGCGGGATCCGGTCCTGGAACGCTGAGCCAGCCTTAGGAGGCATCTGAAGGGTAAGTAATGGCGTCCAGATACCCGGATCGTGACAGCACCCCCCCCCTTTAGGAGTGGCCCCAGGACACTTCTTAGGCTTTAAAGGAAACTTTGCGTGGAAATTTCGGACCAAGGCAGGAGCATGGACGTCTGAGGCATTGGTCCAAGAGCGTTCTTCAGGACCATAGCCCTTCCAGTCAATGAGGTATTGTAACTGACCGTAACGGAAACGTGAGTCCAAAATCTTGGCCACCTCGTACTCGACTCCCCGTTGAGTCTGAACTTTGGGAGCTGGAGGAAGTGCGGAATGAAACCGATTCAGGATCAGCGGTTTCAACAAAGAAACATGAAATGTCCTGGGTATTTTCAAGAAGGATGGTAACTGTAACCTGTAGGCAACAGGATTGATGACTTGTTCAATCTTGAAGGGTCCGATGTAGCGAGGTGCAAATTTCATGCTGGGAACTCTCAACCTCAAATTCTTCGTGGACAGCCACACACGATCACCCACCTTGAGAGCAGGAACCGCTCTACGCTTCCTATCGGCAAACTTCTTATACCTGAATGAGGCTTTAAGCAGGGCTGCGCGGACGTTCCTCCAGTTATTTGAAAACTGACGCAAGGTGACATCCACTGCTGGAACAGAAGTTGCGGGAAGCGGTTGGAATTCTGGGACTTTAGGGTGGAATCCATAATTAATGAAGAATGGTGTAGAAGAAGATGAGGAATGGTATTGATTGTTGTGGCTGAACTCGGCCCAAGGAAGGAGTTGAACCCAGTCATCTTGAGAGGAAGACACATATATACGGAGGAAGGCCTCCAAGTCCTGATTCACCCTCTCGGTTTGACCATTGGTCTGAGGATGGTAAGCCGTGGAAAACTTTAACTTGACTTGGAGGGCTTGACACAAACTTCGCCAAAATTTGGCTACAAATTGTACTCCACGATCCGAGATGATCTCTTCAGGAAGACCGTGAAGTCGGAAGATCTCTTGTATAAACACTTGAGCCAACTTGGAAGCTGACGGAAGACCGGTGAGAGGGATGAAATGTGCCATCTTGGTGAACCGGTCAACTACCACCCAGATGGTATTAAACTTGTTGCAGATAGGTAGATCGGAAACAAAGTCCATCGACAAATGGGTCCAAGGTCGACGGGGAACAGATAATGGAACCAGTTGCCCCGCAGGCGACTGGCGGGAGACTTTGTGTTGGGTACACTTTGGGCAGGAGGCAATAAATTCCATAACGTCCTTCTTCAGAGTTGGCCACCAGTAGGACCTAGAAATAAATTCAAGGGTTTTCTGAATGCCTGTATGTCCAGCAAAACGGGAAGCATGGGCCCAATGCATGAGCTTCTTCCTTAGAACTGGCTTAACAAAACTTTTCCCTGGTGGAGGCGTAGAGTCCATCCCTACCGTGGAGAATGCCAACGGATTAATAATAGGATGCTTGTCTGCAGACTCGGACTCATTTTCTTGCTCCCATGAGCGGGAAAGGGCATCGGCCTTACGATTCTGAGAACCCGGACAGAACTGGAGTTTAAAGTCAAACCTAGAGAAGAAAAGTGCCCATCTGGCCTGACGAGGATTCAGACATTGTGCGCCTTTGAGATATAAAAGATTTTTGTGGTCGGTAAGTATGGTGATTGAGTGGGAAGCTCCCTCCAACAGGTATCTCCACTCCTCCAGAGCGAGCTTGATGGCTAGCAACTCCTGATCGCCAATGGCATAGTTGCGCTCAGCTGGGGAGAACTTCCGGGAGAAGAAACTGCAAGGATGTAGATGTCCATCTTTGGCCCTCTGGGATAACACTGCTCCTACTCCAACGGAGGAGGCATCTACCTCTAAGATAAAAGGAGAGTCGGTGTCGGGCTGTTTCAGAACTGGTGCAGAGATGAACCGTTGCTTCAGAAGGTGAAAGGCCTGTGTAGCTTCCTCGGACCACTTGGACGGATTAGCACCTTTCTTGGTTAATGCAGTGATAGGCGCCACGATGGTGGAAAAGTCTCGTATAAATTTTCTGTAATAATTGGCGAACCCTAAGAACCTCTGGACCCCTTTGAGGCTTAAGGGTATAGGCCAATTCTGGATTGCTTGGAGTTTCTCAGGATCCATCTCTAGTCCGGAACCGGACACAATGTAACCTAGAAACGGAATGGTTTTAACTTCAAACACACACTTCTCCAATTTACAATAGAGGTGATTGACACGGAGACGGGAAAGAACCTCTTTTACCCAGAAACGATGATCTTCGAGATTATTAGCAAAGATGAGGATGTCGTCTAGATAAACCACGACATGGCGGTACAAGATGTCCCTGAAAATCTCATTCACGAAGTGCTGGAAGACTGCTGGAGCGTTGCTCAATCCGAAGGGCATGACGAGGTACTCATAATGTCCGTCACGGGTGTTAAAGGCGGTCTTCCACTCGTCACCCTCACGGATTCGGATGAGATTGTAGGCACCCCTCAAGTCCAGCTTTGTGAAAATAGTTGCACCACTAACTCTATCAAAGAGCTCGGTAATCAGGGGTAAAGGGTATCGGTTCTTGACGGTAATGTCGTTCAGACCTCTGTAGTCGATGCACGGACGCAGACCGTCTTTCTTCTTAACGAAGAAGAAGCCTGCGCCGGCTGGAGAAGAAGATGGTCGGATGAAACCCTTCGCCAGGTTCTCTTTGATGTACTCTTCCATGGAGTGTGTCTCAGGCAGAGACAACGGATAAGTTCGGCCTCGCGGTGGAACCTTCCCTGGAATGAGGTCGATTGGGCAGTCCCATTCTCTATGAGGAGGAAGGATATCAGCAGAGGCTTTACTGAACACGTCCGTGAAGTCTTGATATGGAGGAGGCGGAACATCAGATGACCTGGGGAAGGAAGAACAAACAGGAAGAACTTTGGCTAAACAAGTCTCAGCACAGGAGGGACCCCATGCCAGTATTTGCGTAGTCGTCCAGTCAATTGATGGGTTGTGGAGACGGAGCCATGGAAGGCCTAAAACCACTGGATGTGTGGCTCTTGGAATCACTAAAAAAGAAATATACTCAGAATGAAGAACTCCCACTCTCAGACGAACTGGAAGAGTCCTTAAGGAAATGACTGCGTCAAAAATCTTGCTGCCATCCACGGCAGTCAAAGAGATGGACGAGGACAGTCTCTCGGTGGGTAGGGACCACCGTTTAACATAAGCTTCGGTTATGAAATTCCCAGCTGCTCCGGAATCAAGGAGGGCAATGACGTTCCTGTAGCGTTGAGCAATTTGGAGCGACACTGGGAGGTTACAGTCATGAGGAGATGGAGAGGAGATCATTACTCCTAGCCGGCCCTCTCCTTGGCGAGCTAGGATCTGGAGTTTCCCGGACGTTTGGGACAGGCATTGATAGTGTGCGACGGAGCTGCACAGTAGAGACAGAGAGACTCAGAGAGACGTCTTCGGCGCTCAGCGGGAGATAGACGGGAACGACTAATTTGCATAGGCTCATCCTTGGATGGAGATGGTTGACGAGGAGGAGGAGCAGAAGATTTAGGAGTAGATGATCTTCCTCGCTCGGTTGCTCTCTCTCTGAAACGTAGATCAACCTTCGTGCAAAGAGAAATTAGCTCATCCTACTTAGAGGGCAAGTCTCTGGTAGCTAACTCATCCTTGATGCGTTCTGATAAGCCATGCCAGAATGCAGCATACAGGGCCTCGTCGTTCCATGCCAGTTCGGAAGCCAGGATTTTAAACTGTATAAGATACTGTCCCACAGTACGTGTTCCCTGGCGTAAACGGAGAATCTCAGATGAAGCAGATGTTATCCGGCCTGGCTCGTCGAAGATGCGCCTGAATGTAGCTACAAAGTCAGTATAGGAGGATAGCAGGGGATCAGACTTCTCCCATAAAGGTGATGCCCAGTCAAGGGCTGAGCCACTGAGAAGGGAGATGATATAGGCAATTTTGGTACGGTCACTGAAGAAATTGCCAGGTAGAAGCTCAAAGTGGATTTCACATTGATTGAGAAATCCCCTGCAGAACCTTGGAGATCCATCAAATTTTGCTGGCGTTGGAAGATGAAGATGTGGACTGGAAATGGGTAAGGTGGGTGGGGTTACAGCTGGTGTTACTGTAGTGGACGCACCGGACGTGCCAGGTCCACGGAGGGTCGTTTGAATCCCATCCAGCCGTGTAGAGAGATCCTGGAGACAGCGGATGATGTGGCCCTGTGCAGCCTCCTGATGTTCAAGTCGGGCTGCCAGTTCTTGCATCGGCCTGGCCGCTTGATCCTGGTCTCCGGCTGGATTCATTAGGTCAGTGCTTACTGTCACAACTGAGGGCCTGAGCTGACGGGAGGCAGCCTCAGTTGTAGGGGCTGAGATGTAACGGAACCTGGGAGGTTGTATCAGACCCCTAGACATGTAAGTAACATGTAGAATAACTGCCCGAAGGCGTGACCACGACAACCAGGATAAAAGTCAATGATGTTTATTATGACAAACTCCGTAACACAGCAGCAGTAAAAGGAAACATAAAAGTCAACAGAGGATAAATACAATTCCTGGGTACTACAGGGTGGCAAGAGCCACAGGCACTGGTAGTGTGAGACAGTTCTTATAATCTTCTAGTTGGAAAGTCCTTACCAGGCCTGACTGTAGCAATGGAGAGAACCCAGGATCGTACCAGCTGATGTTCCAGGAAAGGCTGGGCTGCTGAAGGTAAAACGGCTGCTGTGGATACTGGCTGGAACCAGACTGTTGTTGGTACGGAGTGGATACTGGCTGGAACCAGTTAAATAATAAACGAACTTGAGAGCGATGAAATAATAATGAAGTTTGGAGTTTGAGAGCGGTGAAATAATAATACCGGTGGAGAGTGGTAAACTGCAGAAAAGGACACCGGCCCTTTAAGAGAAGCTATACACTGCTGGAAGCTGGGCTGGAAGCAGGTGATTGTTTGAGAGCGGTGAAATAATAATACCGGTGGAGAGTGGTAAACTGCAGAAAGGACACCGGCCCTTTAAGAGAAGCTGTACACTGCTGGAAGCTGGGCTGGAAGCAGGTGATTGTTGTAGCTGGAAACAGGTGAGTCCAGAATGGATCGGAGAGTCAGGCTACACCGCAGATGGAATGCTGGTGCGGGTCTCTATAGCAGAAGTCTGGAGATAGGAGCTGGAACCTGGAAGACAACCACAGGAGAGAGACAAACTGGAACTAGGTTAGACAACCAAAGCACTGACGCCTTCCTTGCTCAGGCACAGCTTACTTATACCTGCAGCAAGGAAGGGGTTGGCTAGGCAATTATGCAAATCAACAATACAGACAGCAGATTGGTGGAAATGCTCAGATGACAAAATCCAAGATGGCTGCGCCCATGCAGACACTTGGAGGGAAGTTTGGTTTGTAATCCATGTGAGAATTGAAACAGTAATGGCGACGCCGGCCACAGGAGACGCCAGACTGACAAGCGCACATTTAACCACGCGGGCACAGCGGAGGCCGCGGCTGATGAAATCACCACTCTGACATTCTGCATGTGGAAACTCAGGAACAGCGGGATCCGGTCCTGGAACGCTGAGCCAGCCTTAGGAGGCATCTGAAGGGTAAGTAATGGCGTCCAGATACCCGGATCGTGACACTATCACACTGACTGCTGTCACCATCATCACTAGTACTATCACACTGACTGCTATCACCATCATCACTCCCATCACACTGACTGCTATCACCATCATCACTCCTATCACACTGACTGCTGTCACCATCATCACTACTGCAATCACACTAACTGCTATACCCATCCTTCATCACTACTATCACACTGGCTGTTATCACTATCACTTCTATCACACTGACTGCTGACATCACTATCCTTCATCACCACTGTGTATGTATACACTGGCTGCTATCACCATCATCACTCCTATGTATGTTTACACTGACTGCTATCACCATCACTACTATGTATCTGCACTGACTGCTATCACCATCATCACTATCAATATGCACACTGGCTGCTATCACCATCATCACTCCTATGTATGCATACTGGCTGCTTTCACCATCATCGCTGTGTATGTTTACATTTGCTGCTATCACCACCATCACTCCTAGGTATGCACACTGGCTGTTTTCACCATCCTTCATCACTCCTGTGTATGTATACACTAATACCCCTTTCAGACATGCTCTAAATTCTCGGGTTTTTACACATGAACGCGCATCAACCCGGGAATTTGGTATGTCTGAAAGGCACCGACCCGGGAATGTGATCCGGGTCGCCAACCCTGCAATTGACCTGGGTTTTTCCCGGGTTGGCTTCCCGGGTTAAGTCTGAAAGGCGCGACTCGGGAATTTGCTCTCTGGCTGCATGAAAAAGGTTTTCATTGGTCAGAAAGGGCCGCCTGATGCCTGCTGATGACCTCATCAGCGGCAGACGGAGGGGAACAGACGCCACAGCAGCATGGGAGGAAGCAGAGAGCTTTGCTGTGAAGTGTGGCAGTGCCAGAGTGCAGAAGGTACACAGAGCTGCAGCTGTTATGGAACTACACTTCCCAGCATTTTCTGCCACCGTTTAGCATGGGCTAAAATCTAAAATGTGGATGGGCATGCTGGGAACTGAAGTTCCATAGCTGCAGGGCAAAGGTTTAAGACCCTTGTGATACACCATGCCCTTCGGCAAAACTACTTTTTTGCACTGCAATACAGCAGCACTTTTATGTTATGGCTAAAGTGGGTGTAATGCGCCTGTCATTCCTAAAAAGTTTTTGTACTATACCATATATGTCCTCATAATTGGGAGGGTCTCATTAAAGATGCAAAAGATGTGCACACACGTTTTACAAATTGAAAAAAAACTTTTATTCTTTCTAAAATAAACATTTTTGGAAAAGAAAAACTGGTGTTCTATTTATTGGTATATAAATATGAAATTACTGTATTCCTAATATGGAATTTAATAGCCTGCCCTCCCCTTTGCATGACCTCATTATTATGTGCCTGCAAACCGTCCCCTTAAAATGATGACACTGCCTTAAAAACTGAAAAATCCAGCTTATGTCTGAAAGGGGCCAACCCGGGAATTTCCCGGGTCTGTGGTGTAGTATGAAAGGGGGTCTGAAGAAAAACCCGGGTTTTTGCTGGAGAGAAAATACCGGGACTTGAGCAGGGTAATTCCCGGGTCATATGTCTGAAAGGGGTATAATTGCTATCACCATCATCACTACTATGTATGTGCACTGGCTGCTTTCACCATCATTACTACTGTGTGTGCATGCTGACTGCTATCACCAATCTTCATCACTACTATATATGCACACTGGCTGCTATCACCATCATGACGTCTATGTATGCACGCTGTCTGCTTTCATCATCATCACTCCTATGTATGCACAGTGGGGGATAGGTATTACCTGCAGTATGGGGATTAGTGGTATCTGCGCACATTATGTACCGCAGATATCATTTTCCCATATCTGCGATGGCCACAGTGTGTGTACAATGCCAGGGGCACCATGTGCACTCGTCATTACGTCACTGCTATCTACAAGATAGTATGCCGATGTGCCAACACCTGCAGCTGAAGCTGTCATTGCCCCACCACAGCCGGGACAGCACTGTCCCTGGCTGTGGCGGTTGACAGGTACCAGGCTGTGCACAGGAGATCTCACAATGCTTGCACAATCTTGCACATGCCCACTGGAGCTGGACAGGAGGTGAGGCACAATGCATCAGTGCTAGTCTGATGCGCTGTGGGGTCTGGCAGAGATCGCCAAAGCAGGAAGTTTTCTTAATCATCACTTAATCACATGCGGCAGACGAGATGTTAATACAGCTCGTTGGTACTGCTTCACCTTGGTCAAGAGACGAAGCAGGAAGAGCATTAGGTGCACGATCTGTGCCACTATAATAAATCTCCTCCACAGACTGCTATCACTATCATCACTATGTATCTACACTTACTGCTATCACCATCATTACTACTGTATATGCACACTGACTGCTATCACCATCATCACGCCTATGTATGTGTACACACTGCTATCACCATCATCTCTCCTATGTGACTGCTATCACTATCATCTCTCCTATGTGACTGCTATCACCATCATCACTACTATGTATGTATACACTGACTGCTATCACCATCATCACGCCTATGTATGTGTACACTGACTGCTATCACCATCATCTCTCCTATGTGACTGCTATCACCATCATCACTACTATGTATGTATACACTGACTGCTATCACCATCATCACGCCTATGTATGTGTACACTGACTGCTATCACCATCATCTCTCCTATGTGACTGCTATCACCATCATCACTACTATGTGACTGCTATCACCATCATCACTACTATGTATGTATACACTGACTGCTATCACCATCATCACGCCTATGTATGTGTACACTGACTGCTATCACCATCATCTCTCCTATGTGACTGCTATCACCATCATCTCTCCTATGTGACTGCTATCACTATCATCACTACTATGTATGTATACACTGACTGCTATCACCATCTTCACTACTGTCAAGACTGGCAGGCTGATTCTTCAGATTCATCACTCTGAAAATCACCACCAGTAACTTGTGGTTACGACAGCATGTGCAGTTACTCAGACTCGATACTGCCACCAGCAAGGAGAAATTCAGTGATATGACACTGGGTAGTCCTACGCTCATACCTACGTACACAATTACAAGACAGTTAATCTGCACTCACATCTTCTGTAGAACAACTTCAGGGGTGCAGCCCAGCCGGATCACCATCTGGGTCCGGTAATACAAGAGCAGAATGAAGGGGCACTCACCAGTACAGCATCGGTACTATCTTCTTTATTATTCACATCATCAACAAAATATATACAGGTCGACGTTTCGGTCCTGTAAGGACCTTTGTCAAGACACACAATTTCCAGGAGTAGCAGCAGCATACTGTATCTCCCACTGCCCTCAGCATTCCTAAATATCCAGACTGCAGACCGTGCTGAAAACAAGCTTCCGGACGCCACCTGAAGTACTTGTGTTCCATATACCAGAAGTATGCGTTCCACCGGCCGGAAGTATGCACCAATTTCTTCTAATCACGGCCACGGAAAGCAAAATCAAAACAAAAAATATAATAAGGACCTCAAGGTCCACATAACAATATATTCACATATAGCTATATCGTATATTGTATATTATGATGTTATCAAATATACATTGTAAAGCGCAGGTAGGCTCAATAGCCATCCAGTATGCCATAGGCAGTGTAGCAACATCTCCATAATATAGTATTCTATACAAATTAAAAACACAAACATTCATAACACACAAAATCCACAAAGGACAGAGAAAAAAGAAAAATATTGGGATATCAGGCTGTAATCTAAGCAGGTTTAGTCTCATAGATACATATTCAATGAACTATGTTCATTAAGTCCCTTTGGGGCTACTGTATCTAATATGTAGATCCAACGAGCCTCAAGTTTTTTTAAAGTCAATCCACGATTACCCCCTCTCGGTGGGGGAGGGACCCAATCAACAATACAACATTTCAATGTCGAAATTTGATGTCCAAAACGTGCAAAGTGTACAGCAACTGGTTTATCTGAGCTTTCACCACGTCATGCCTTACTTATTGTGGTTCGATGGTTTGCCATCCTCTTCCGCAATGTACATGTTGTCATGCCAACATATGCCATCCCGCAAGGGCATGTCAGCAAGTATATAATGTGATCCATTTGGCAATGTACTCTATATCTGATTTTTATCATCACACCTGTATGTGGGTGTGGAAAATTAGGCCCAGGGAGCATAGAGCCACATGTAACACAACCCACACACTTATAGCATCCAGGTCCCACCCTATGTAGCCATGTATTGCCAATGGCTACAGGTTGCTTCATTGGGTGCATCAACAGTTGTTTTAAATTCTGACCTCGCCGGTATGCCATCATGGGATGTTCAGACAAGCCGCCTTTAAATACCGGATCGGTCTCTACAATCTGCCAGTTCTTCTGTATAGTGTTACGTGCAAGAGCGGCTGGCTGTATGGTCAAAAGTGCTTACAAAGGTCATCCGTTTGTCCTTAACTTTCTTTCGGTGATCACGGAATTTTGACCTTGCTTTAGTCAAACAACCTTGTACAATCTTGCGTGAGTAACCCCTCTGCTCAAATCTCTTAGTTATTTCTTTAATTTGTACTTCTGCCAACAAGGGATCTGAGTTGTTTCTAAGCACCCGCAAAAATTGCAAGATAGGCAAACAATTTTTCAATGATGGTGGGTGGTTGCTTGTGACGAATAGGGTAGTGTTTCTATCCGTGTTCTTCCTAAATAACGTGGTGCCCAAGCCATGTCCAACCTGAAAAATTGAAAGGTCCAAAAAATCAAGGGTCTTTTTATCATAATTTATAGTCAATTTTACAGTTGACTCCAGTGTATTTAGTGTCTGTACCATCTGTATAAGAGATTCCTCCGTGCCACGCCAAATCAAGAAAATGTCATCAATAAACCTCCTGTAAAAAATTATCTGATCGCCAAACCTAGGTAGCACATGTAAACTCTCATAGGAGTGCATAAATATATTTGCATATGCGGGCGCCTGGTTAGAACCCATTGCGGTTTCCGCGATCTGCAAGTAGTAGTCACTACCGTACATAAAGAAATTGTTATTCAATACAAACTCCAAAAGTTCTAATAAAAACTCTGTGGGTGGACTTATGGTGTGTTTAGACATGAGCAAATCCTTTACTGCTTTAATTCCCAAATCATGGGGGACAAAAGTATACTCCCCAAGTTTGGATAGAAAGTCACTAGTATCTTTTAAATAACTTGGAATTTCTGATACAACCAATTGTAAGATGCTTTCTACATATTGTGAGACTGGCTGAAGGAGGGAACCCCTGGCTGATATAATTGGGCGGCCGGGGGGGTGCTCCAAGGTCTTATGGACCTTAGGTAATGTTTAAAATATAGGACATACAGGGTCTTCAGTTCTTAAAAAATCATAGATCCCCTCCTCCAGCCAGACACACTCAAAGGCTTGTAACAGCATCCTATCCAGTCTTCTGTTCACACTCATTGTGGGGTTACCCATCAATTTAATGTATGTCTGGCAATCTGACAGTTGGCATAATACTTCACTATTGTAATCCAATCCTGTATCATGATCGCCCACCGCCTTTATCCGCAGGGCAAATCGTGATAGAATTATTAGCGAATACATCGCCTGTCTCTGTTCAGGGGTCGAGTTGTCATAAATAGGTCTGTCTCTAAAATTACGCCTGTCCCTATTGAGGAGACGTAAAAAAGTGCGTATACTAGCATTTGTTGAGGGTGGGTCAAAGACCCCTGGTTTTGAAAGATCCCTTCTCATCACCTGAATGTCAGTGGTCATTCTGTCCGCAAGACAGAATACAAGATCTATTTGTTCCTTTTCTGATCTTTTCTCCTTGTACCCGCCATGACGCGGATGCGGCCTATTGCCCCACCGTCTGGGCCTCATGTGGCATTGTCTCCTATCCCTAAAAAACCAGAGGGTGGCAGTGTAGTAGAAATATCTGACTGTGAAGCTGATGTGGAGGAGTTGGAATCTAAATTGTATGTAGCACGTCTCCACTGAGGGTGGGGAAATCTATTATTAGTCTTGCCACCTGGGTTGCCTGTTAACCCTCTATAGACTTGGTGGTTGGAATAATCACTATTCAAAACTCAATTTTTTTCCTTTTTAAGGACACCAAATGTTTCCTATAGTCCTTTGTGGATTTTGTGTGTTTTGTATATGTTTGTGTTTTTAATTTGTATAGAATACTATATTAGGGAGATGTTTCTACACTGCCTGTGGCATACTGGATGGCTATTGAGCCTACCTGGGCTTTATAATGTATATTTGATAACATCATTATATACAATATACGATATAGCTATATGTGAATATATTGTTTTCTCATACGTCCTAGAGGATGCTGGAGACTCCAAAAGGACCATGGGGTATAGACGGGATCCGCAGGAGACATGGGCACCTCAAGACTTTAAATGGGTGTGAACTGGCTCCTCCCTCTATGCCCCTCCTCCAGACCTCAGTTAGATTCTGTGCCCAGAGAGACTGGACACACACTAGGGGAGCTCTCCTGAGTTTCTCTGGAAAATACTTTTTTTAGGTTTATTATTTTCAGGGAGCACTGCTGGCAACAGGCTCCCTGCTTCGTGAGACTGAGGGGAGAGAAGCAGACCTACTTCTGTGAGTTAAAGGCCCTGCTTCTTAGGCTTCTGGACACCATTAGCTCCAGAGGGTCTGATCACATGGTATAGCCTAGCTGCTTGTTCCCGGAGCCGCACCGTCATCCCCCTCACAGAGCCAGAAGAAAGAAGCCGGTTGAGTAACCGAAGTACAGAAGACTTCACTAAAGATGGCAGAACACTTCAGTCAGAGGTACTGTGCAGCGGTCGCGGTGCGCGCCATTTGATCCCACACACCAGCGGCACTACTTGGGTGCAGGGCAGCAATAAGACCTCAAATCAGCCTGGCAACAGTAAATACAGTGCATAGACACTGTATATAAACCCCCGCCAGTATAAAAATAGCGGGACATAAGCGCGCCATTACACTTCTGTGACAAGTAACAGGGTGCTAAACGGGGGGGGGGGGGGGGGCACAGCAAATTATATATATATATATATATATATATATATATATATATAAATAACCTTCACAGTGACCCGGCACTCCTGCGGTCCCCTCCGCCAGCGAACAGCTGCTCCCGGTGCCCTCCTCGTAGAGGTAATCCTCCCAGATACAAGCAGTGCAATGAGACGGCACTCAGGAGACTTTTCAAATGATTTAATGATGTGTTGTACGTTTCGGGGACGCAGCCCCTTCGTCAGGATAAATGTGTACATTAACAAAAAGTGTTTAAATACCTGAGTGAGATTGCTCATACCCGCCGCCTCCAACCGCGTTGCCCGGTTTCCAGTCGCGTCCTCCCGGTCCCGCCGGAAGTGACGTCACGCCGGCCCGTCCAGCTGACGCGTTGTGGCTGGGAAGAGAGAAACCATAGCAACATGTAAACAATATGTCTGCCTCCATTCAGCCATTGCAATATATATCTAAAACAACAAATCTAGTGAACAATACATAAATCATTAAGACGATCTGATATATACAAGACCATACACATATAATACTTAAATTAATCAGAACGATGTCAGTGTGATATACTAATAAATAAACGATACTAATGCAATAGCTGCGGAATGCACTTTAAAAAAATTATTAAAGTTAATAAAATTAATAATGAACAATTAATAATAAACAATGGTGACTTATATAATAAATTCATCAAGCAACCAAACAATTTCCACCTGAGTTGGGGTTGATTATTTCCAATGCAAATAAATGCTGCATCACCTATATACTATAGCCCAACATTACCCACTTGCCTGCCAAGCTTCTCACAAAAAACATCTTAAGTTAAGGGCTTCATTGAGCCCCTTTGGCGCAAGTGTATTTAATATATGAATCCAGCGGGACTCCAATTGTAACAATTTTTTAGACCTGTCCCCGCCCCTTAGGGATTTGGGGACCTGATCAATAATTTTGTATCGGAGTGTGGCCATATTATGTTGTTTTTTGGCAAAATTACGGGCCACTGGTTGCTCGCTATCGCCAGTTTTTATAGCTTCACGAATGGCATACCTATGCTGCGCCATTCTGATCTTGAAAGCACAATCCGTCTTGCCCACATATGATAAGCCACATGGGCATGTGAGTAAATAGACCACAAACTTCGATTCACAAGACAGACATTGTTTGATGCTATATGATTTACCCGTATGTGGGTGCAAAAATTTTGTTCCCGGTGTCATGTAGCTACACGTAGTGCATCCACTGCACCGATAGCATCCAGCCTTTCTGCTAAGAAAATGTTCCTTACCCGTATTAAATTGAGAGATGTCGGTCTTCACGACAATGTCTCGTATACTACTATTCCTGGAATAGCTAGGTAATAGTTTAGATTGAAAAGCTTCGCCTAACCCTTTATCGGTAGCCACAATGGGCCAGATTTGTTTGGTCCTTTTAGTCAAATAATGGCTACTGGAGTTAAAACGGGTTACCCAAGGAAATCTACCCTGCAACTGTTTAGGGGTTTTTGATTCTAATAGTTGTTCTCTTGAGAAACTTAAGGCTCTCTTTCGTGCTACCTTCAATAGTCTGATAGGATAGCCTCTGTCTAAAAATCTTAGAGTCATGTTATGCAAGGCTTGTTCCTTATCTTGTGGCTTAGTGGTAATGCGGCAAACTCTCAAATACTGAGAGAACGGTAAACTACGAATCGTAGATTTGGGATGGGAACTATCATATCGCAACACATTATTTCTGTCTGTGGGTTTCACAAACAATGATGTGTTAACCATCCCTTCCTCAATAGTGATGCAGACATCTAAGAAATTGATAGTTTTATCATCAATTGACAAAGTCAGTTTGATGGGACTGTCTGTGGCATTATGTGTACACACTAGTGATTTAAGGTCATCCTGATTACCTTTCCAAAGTATGTATATCACACTGACATCGTTCTGATTAATTTAAGTATTATATGTGTATGGTCTTGTATATATCAGATCGTCTTAATGATTTATGTATTGTTCACTAGATTTGTTGTTTTAGATATATATTGCAATGGCTGAATGGAGGCAGACATATTGTTTACATGTTGCTATGGTTTCTCTCTTCCCAGCCACAACGCGTCAGCTGGACGGGCCGGCGTGACGTCACTTCCGGCGGGACCAGGAGGACGCGACCGGAAACCGGGCAACGCGGTTGGAGGCGGCGGGTATAAGCAATCTCACTCAGGTATTTAAACACTTTTTGTTAATGTACACATTTATCCTGACGAAGGGGCTGCGTCCCCGAAACGTACAACACATCATTAAATCATTTGAAAAGTCTCCTGAGTGCCGCCTCATTGCACTGCTTGTATCTGGGAGGATTACCTCTACGAGGAGGGCACCGGGAGCAGCTGTTCGCTGGCGGAGGGGACCGCAGGAGTGCCGGGTCACTGTGAAGGTTGTATGCACCACGTGTTACTCATAGGAGTCCTAGTGGATCAGACCAAGGCACCATTCCAACCCCAGTTCATACCGTGGGATCATATCACCCGCATACCGCACTGGATTTGTGGAGCACTTCTGCACGTGCACTAGTTAATTTTTTATCACAGCACAACTGCACTTTATTATTTCATCATGGCTGACACAAGCGATCCATTGGTGGAGGGAGCAATGCATTTCTTACAGTGTGATAATTCAGACACACTGAGTTTTAGTGAAGCAGAAGCAGAGGAGGCTGGGGTAGAGACAGAACAGTGTGGGGGAGTGGATCTGTTAGCACCGCCGACTGCTGATTGGGTAAATACGTTGAGTGCCTTGAATGCTAATGTGGCTTTATTAAATATTAAATAAGAGATTGGATAAATCTGAGGCTCAGAACCAAACATGGAGACAATCCATGGAAGATGCTTTATCCCAAACGCAGGCTCCCTCAGGGTCACAGAAACGGCAGTTTACCCAAATAGCAGACACTGATACCGACACGGATTCGGTTTCCAGTGTCGACTATGGTGATGCCAGGTTGAATCCTAAACTGGCTAAGAGCATTCAGTACATGATTGTGGCAATAAAAGAAGTGTTACATATCACGGAAGACCCTGCTGTTCCTGAGACAAGGGTCTGTAGGTTTAAAGGAAAGAAACCTCCGGTAACGTTTCCTCCCTCTCATGAACTGAACGCTCTTTTTGAAAAGGCTTGGGAAATTCCTGACAAATAGTTGCTGATTCCCAAGAGAATTATTATGGCATACCCGTTTCCCTCTGAGGATAGGAAAAAGTGGGAGTCGACCCCCAACGTGGACAAGGCTCTAGCACGGCTGTCCAAGAAGGCGGCGCTTCCGTCCCCTGACACAGCGGCCCTAAAGGATCCTGCGGATCGTAAGCAGGAAACTACTTTGAAATCTATTTATGTCACTACGGGTACACTGCTCAGACCTGCAGTGGCATCAGCATGGGTGAGTAGTGCAATTGAAAAGTGGGCAGATAACTTATCATCTGACTTGGACACCCTGGATAGGGATAGCGTTCTTTTGACGCTTGGTCATATCAGGGACGCTGCAGTCTATCTAAGGGAGGCTGCGAGAGATATTGGCCTCTTGGGATCAAGGGCCAATGCCATGGCAATCTCGGCTAGGAGAGCATTATGGACTCATCAATGGAATGGTGATGCTGACTCTAAGAGGTCTATGGAGGCTCTGCCGTATAAAGGTGGTGTTTTGTTTGGTGAGGGCCTCGCGGACCTGGTATATACAGCTACCGCGGGTAAGTCATCTTTTCTACCATATGTCTCTGCACAACAAAAGAAGACACCTCCTTATCAGATGCAGTCCTTTTGGTCTAATAAATTAAAAAAAGGACGAGGGTCCTCCTTCCTTGCTGCTAGAGGTAGTGGAAGGGGTAAAAAGTCGCTGGCTGGGGCAAGCTCCCAAGAGCAGAAGTCCTTCCCGGCCGCTGCCAAATCCACATGACGCTGGGGCTCCGCTGCTGGGGTCCGCACCAGTGGGGGCACGTCTTCAACTCTTCAGTCAGGTGGGGGCCCATTCGGCCCTGGATCCTTGGGTGCTAGAAATAGGGGTCCAAGGGTACAAACTGGAGTTTCAAGACGTGCCCCCTCACCGATTTTTTAAATCGGCCTTACCAGCTTCTCTTCCGGAAAGGGAAGTAGTATGCGCTGCGATACAAAAGCTGTGTCTGCAGAAAGTTATTGTCATTGTTCCCCCGTCACAACGGGGAGAAGGTTTTTATTCAAGCCTGTTCGTGGTCCCGAAACCGGATGGCTCGATCAGACCGATACTGAACCTAAAATCCCTCAATTTCTTTCTAAAACAATTCAAATTCAAGATGGAATCCCTCCGAGCAGTTATCTCCAGTCTGGAAGGGGGGGATTTTATGGTGTCAGTCGACATAAAAGATGCCTACTTACATGTCCCAATGTTTCCTCCACATGAAGCTTATCTGAGGTTTGCTGTTCAGGATTGCCATTACCAATTTCAGACGTTGCCGTTTGGTCTTTCCACGGCTCCGAGGATTTTCACCAAAGTAATGGCGGAAATTATGGTGCTCCTGCACAAGCAGGGTGCCACAATTATCGCATACTTGGACGATCTCCTGATAAAGGCGAGATCAAAGGAGCAGTTACTAAGAAACGTTGTGCTCTCCCTGACAGTCCTGCAACAACATGGTTGGCTCCTAAATTTGCCAATGTCACAGTTGGTTCCGACAACACGGCTGTCATTCTTGGGAATGATCCTAGACACGGAACTGCAGAGAGTCTTTCTCCCGGTAGAAAAAGCTCTGGAAATCCAGTCAAGGAGATTCTGAAATTGGCAAGAGTGTCGATTCATCAATGCACGTGGGTGCTGGGGAAGATGGTGGCAGCATACGAAGCCAATCTGTTTGGCAGGTTCCATGCCAGGGTGTTTAAGTGGGACCTGTTGGACAAGTGGTCCGGGTCTCACCTGCACATGTACCGGAAATAAGCCTATCCTCCAGGACCAGAGTATCTCTCCTGTGGTGGCTCCACAGTTCGCACCTCCTGGAGGGACGCAGGTTCGGGATCCAGGACTGGGTCCTGGTGACTACGGATGCAAGTCTCCGAGGCTGGGGAGCAGTCACACAGGGGGAAAATTTCCAGGGAAAATGGTCAAGCCAGGAAGCTTGTCCGCACATAAACATTCTGGAATTAAGAGCCATCTACAATGGCCTTCTACAAGCGGAACATCTTCTTCGCGGTATGCCCGTCCTGATTCAGTCAGACAACATTACAGCAGTGGCGTACATAAACCGCCAGGGTGGAACAAAGAGCAGAGCTGCAATGGCGGAGGCCACAAAAGTTCTCCGCTGGGCGGAAAAACATGCAAGCGCTCTGTCAGCGGTCTTCATTCCAGGCGTGGACAACTGGGAAGCAGACTTCCTCAGCAGACACGATCTTCATTCAGGAGAGTGGGGTCTGCATCAAGAGGTCTTTGCAGAAGTGACAAGTCATTGGGGAATTCCTCAAATAGACATGATGGCGTCTCGCCTCAACAAGAAGCTTCAGAGATATTGTTTCAGGTCGAGGGACCCTCAAGCCAGTGCAGTGGACGCCCTGGTGACACCATGGGTGTTTCAGTCGGTATATGTGTTCCCTCCACTTCCACTCATTCCAAAAGTGATAAGGATCATAAGAAGAACAAGGGTTCAGGCGATACTCATTGTTCCAGATTGGCCACGGAGGGCCTGGTATCTGGATCTTCAGGAATTACTCATAGGAGATCCCTGGCCTCTTCCTCTAAGAGAGAACCTATTACAGCAAGGGCCGTGCGTGTTCCAAGACTTACCGCGGTTGCGTTTGATGGCGTGGCGGTTGAACGGCAAATCCTAGCTCGGAAGGGTATTCCCGGTGAAGTCATCCCCACTCTGCTTAAAGCTAGAAAGGAAGTAACGGCGAAGCATTATCACCGTATTTGGAGAAAATATGTGTCTTGGTGTGAAGCCAAGAAGGCTCCTACGGATGAATTTCAGCCGGGTCATTTTCTCCATTTTTTGCAAGCAGGTGTGGATGCGGGCCTAAAGTTAGGCTCCATTAAAGTGCAGATTTCGGCCTTATCTATTTTCTTTCAAAAAGAATTGGCCGCCCTTCCAGAGGTTCAGACTTTGGTCTGCACATCCAACCTCCATTTGTGCCCCCGGTGGCACCGTGGGACCTTAATGTGGTGTTGCAGTTTCTTATGTCACACTGGTTTGAACCTTTACGAAAGGTTGAGTTAAAATTTCTCACTTGGAAAGTTGTCATGCTTTTGGCCTTGGCGTCCGCAAGGCGGGTGTCGGAATTAGTGGCTTTGTCTCACAAGAGCCCCTATTTGATCTTCCATGAGGATAGAGCGGAATTGAGAACTCGTCAACAATTTCTGCCAAAGGTGGTTTCTTCGTTTTATATAAACCAACCTATTGTGGTGCCTGTGGCTACTAAAGCCTTGGCGGTTTCAAAGTCTCTCGATGTGGTCAGAGCTTTGAAAATGTATGTAGCCAGAACGGCTCGTATTAGGAAAACAGAGGCTTTGTTTATCCTGTATGCTCCCAACAAAATTGGGGCTCCTGCTTCTAAGCAGACTATTGCACGCTGGATCTGTGATACGATTCGGCATGCTCATTCTATGGCAGGATTGCCGTTACCGGATTCGGTGATGGCCCACTCTACCAGAAAGGTGGGTTCATCCTGGGCGGCTGCCTGAGGAGTCTCGGCAGTTCAACTTTGCCGAGCAGCTACTTGGTCGGGTTCATACACCTTTGCTAAGTTCTACAAGTTTGATACCCTGGCTGATGAGGACCTCATGTTTGCTCAATCGGTGCTGCAGAGTCGTCCGCACTCTCCCGGCCGGTCTGGAGCTTTGGTATAAACCCCATGGTCCTTTTGGAATCCCCAGCATCCTCTAGGACGTATGAGAAAATACGATTTTAATACCTACCGGTAAATCCTTTTCTCTTAGTCCGTAGAGGATGCTGGGCGCCCGTCCCAGTGCGGACTCTAGCTGCAGTACTTGTTAGTAGTTATTGCTTATGTTACACGAAGGTTGTGTTTCGGTTAAGGTCAACCTGTTGCTGATTTTGGTTCATGCCGTTAACTGGTGTTTAGTTGAAAGCCATGTTGTACGGTGTGTTGTGGTGTGAACTGGTGTGTATCTCACCCTTGGTTTAACAAAAATCCTTTTCCTCGAAATGTCCGTCTCCCTGGGCACAGTTCCTATAACTGAGGTCTGGAGGAGGGGCATAGAGGGAGGAGCCAGTTCACACCCATTTAAAGTCTTGAGGTGCCCATATCTCCTGCGGATCCCGTCTATACCCCATGGTCCTTTTGGAGTCCCCAGCATCCTCTACGGACTGAGAGAATAGGATTTACCGGTAGGTATTAAAATTCTATTATGTGGACCTTGAGGCCCTTATTATATTTGTTGTTTTTATTTAGCATTCTGCGGCCGTGATTAGATGTGATTTCCATGTACTAACAGCCGGTGGAGCGCATACTTCTGGTATATGGAATGAAAGTACTTCCGGTGGCGTCTGGAAGCTTGTTTACAGCGCGGTCTGCGGTCTGGCTATTTAGGGATGCCGCAGGCAGAGGGAGATATGCTGCTGCTACTCCTGGACATTGTGGGGTATATTTACTAAGATCCCGATTTTGACCGAGATGCCGTTTTTTCTTCAAAGTGTCATCTCGGTAATTTACTAAACTCAAATCACGGCAGTGATGAGGCCATTCGTATTTTTTTGGAAGTCCAAGAAAAAAATTACGAATGAATACACCATCGGTCAAAACGCGGCTGTTTAAGTATGAATCTCGGTCATTTACTAAGAAGTGCAAAGCAAAAAAAAAATAAAACACTGCCGTGAAAAATTACAACTCGTAAAAAAGTGCTAAAAAAAAACAGACCTGCTTTTTTTTACCGTGGTTGGATAGGCATGCACGGATCCATGAGATCCGTGCATGTATATCAGTGGGAAGGGGTGGGAAAGTGGTTATTTTCCAAAAAAAAAATGCGTGGGGTCCCCCCTCCTAAGCATAACCAGCCTCGGGCTCTTTGAGCCGACCCTGGTTGCAGAAATATGGGGAAATAAAATGACAGGGGTTCCCCCATATTTAAGCAACCAGCATCGGGCTCTGCGCCTGGTCCTGGTTCCAAAAATACGGGGGACAAAAAGAGTAGGGGTCCCCCGTATTTTTAAAACCAGCACCGGGCTCCACTAGCTGGACAGATAATGCCACAGACGGGGGTCACTTTTATATAGTGCCCTGCGGCCGTGGCATCAAAAATCCAACTAGTCACCCCTGGCCGGGGTACCCTGGGGGAGTGGGGACCCCTTCAATCAAGGGGTCCCGTCCCCCCCAGCCACCCAAGGGCCAGGGGTGAAGCCCGAGGCTGTCCCCCCCATCCAATTGGCTGCGGATGGGGGGCTGATAGCCTTTTGTGAAAATGAAAAGATATTGTTTTTAGTAGCAGTACTACAAGGCCCAGCAAGCCTCCCCCGCATGCTGGTACTTGGAGAACCACAAGTACCAGCATGCGGCGGAAAAACGGGCCCGCTGGTACCTGTAGTACTACTACTAAAAAAATACCCAAAAAAAGACAAGACACACACACCTTGAAAGTAAAGATTTATTACATACATCCACACAAACATACATACATACTTACCTTATGTTCACACGCAGGTCGGTCCTCTTGTCCAGTAGAATCCAAGGGGTACCTGTTGAATAAATTATACTCACCAGATCCAGGGTCCCAGGCTCCTCGTAGAATCCATTTGTAATCCACGTACTTGATTAAAATAAAAAAACGGAGAGCCGAGCCACGCACTGAAAGGGGACCCATGTTTGCACATGGGTCCCCTTTCCCCCGAATGCCAGAAACCCACTCTGACTTCTGTCTAAGTGGGTTTCTTCAGCCAATCAGGGAGCGCCACGTTGTGGCACCCTCCTGATCGCTGTGTGCTCCTGTACTGACTGACAGGCGGCACACGGCAGTGTTACAATGTAGCGCCTATGCGCTCCATTGTAACCAATGGTGGGAACTTTCTGCTCAGCGGTGAGGTCACTTTCGGTCAACCGCAGGGCAGAAAGTTCCCACCATTGGTTACAATGGAGCGCATAGGCGCTACATTGTAACACTGCCGCGTGCTGCCTGTCAGTCAGTACAGGAGCACACAGCCGATCAGGAGGGTGCTACAACGTGGCGCTCCCTGATTGGCTGAAGAAACCCACTTAGACAGAAGTCAGAGTGGGTTTCTGGCAGTCGGGGAAAGGGGACCCATGTGCAAACATGGGTCCCCTTTCAGTGCGTGGCTCGGCTCTCCGTTTTTTTATTTTATTCAAGTACGTGGATTACAAATGGATGCTACGAGGAGCCTGGGACCCTGGAGCTCGTGAGTATAATTTATTCAACAGGTACCCCTTGGATTCTACTGGAGAAGAGGACCGACCTGCGTGGGGCCATAGGTAAGTATGTTTGTATGTTTGTGTGGATGTATGTAATAAATCTTTACTTTCAAGGTGTGTGTGTCTTGTCTTTTTTTGGGTATTTTTTTAGTAGTAGTACTACAGGTACCAGCGGGCCCGTTTTTCCGCCGCATGCTGGTACTTGTGGTTCTCCAAGTACCAGCATGCGGGGGAGGCTTGCTGGGCCTTGGAGTACTGCTACTAAAAACAATATCTTTTCATTTTCACAAAAGGCTATCAGCCCCCCATCCGCAGCCAATTGGATGGGGGGGACAGCCTCGGGCTTCACCCCTGGCCCTTGGGTGGCTGGGGGGGGGGACCCCTTGATTGAAGGGGTCCCCACTCCCCCAGGATACCCCGGCCAGGGGTGACTAGTTGGATTTTTGATGCCACGGCCGCAGGGCACTATATAAAAGTGACCCCCGGCTGTGGCATTATCTGTCCAGCTAGTGGAGCCCGGTGCTGGTTTTAGAAATACGGGGGACCCCTACTCTTTTTGTCCCCCGTATTTTTGGAACCAGGACCAGGCGCAGAGCCCGATGCTGGTTGCTTAAATATGGGGGAACCCCTGTCATTTCCCCCCCCATATTTCTGCAACCAGGGTCGGCACAAAGAGCCCGATGCTGGTTATGCTTAGGAGGGGGGACCCCACGCATTTTTTTTCTCCGTTTTACAGTGTTTATTTAAAAAAAAAAAAAATGAACCCCAGCACGGATCACACAGATCCGGCCGAGATTCATTTTGAAAAAGTCGGCAGTGTTTTGCTAATCACTGCCGTAAAAAAGGTAAAAAAAACACGAATGACATCGACATCGGAACAAATGAAAAATCCGAATACGACAGCTTAGTAAATTAGTCGTAATAAATTCAAAAAGTTGCAGTTTTACACTTTCGATGTCATTCGTGATTGAACTTTGACCTTTTTCCGAAAATTACGAATGTTAGTAAATATACCCCTGTGTGTCTTTGACAGTGTGAATAATAAAGAAGATAGTACGGATGCTGTACTGGTGAGTGCCCCTTCATTCTGCTCTTCGTACACAATTATTAATATTTCAATGAAACAAGTAGCATGAGCTGCACAGGCACACAAGATCAATAAGAATCACAGAGAATACACTAGATTAAATGGATTTTAATCTGAAAAATGTTTCCAAAGATTACTTAACAAAACCTTTAGGGGTCTATTCATGTAGCAGAGAAAAGCCCTGTTTTGCGGTAAAATTCTATTTTATGGTCCCTATGTTACAACTACTATGTATCATCACTACAATGTATGTGCATTAACTGCTATCACCATCATCACTACTATGTATGTACGAAAACCGCTAGCACCATTATCACTACTTTGTATGTACACTGACTGCTACAGATGGAGCCACGCTAATCATGGCTGCTTCTGAGCCGTAGCCGTGCAGGGATGTGTATGCGTCTGAGACACTAATGGGGCGCGTGCGTCTGAGACGGGCACACGCCCCATTCACATCAATGGGAGTGTCTCCATGCACACCCATAGCGCGGCTAGGTGCCAGATCGCCTAGTTGCGCCAGGAGTGCACATCTGCGACGGAGCCACACTGGCTGAGCGTGGTTCCATCTGTATCACCATCATCACTACTTTGTATATACACTGACTGCCATCACTATCATCACTACTATGTATGTACATTAACTGCCATCACCATCATCACGACTATGTATGCACACTAACCACTAGCGCCATCATCACTACTATGTATGTACACTGACTGCTATCACCATCATCACTACTATGTATGTATATTAACTGCCATCACCATCATTACTACTATGTATATACACTGACTGCCATCACAATCATTACTACTATGTATGTACACTAACTGTCATCACTATCATTACTACTATATATGTACACTAACTGCCATCACCATCATTTCTACTATGTATGCACACTGCTGTCACCATCATTACTACTATGTATGTACACTGATTGCTATCACTGTCATTGTTATCTACACTGACAGATATTATCATCATCACTACTATTTATACGTGCACTACAGCTACGTGCCTAGTCATTTCAAGTACTGACATTATAATATTTCGGTGACAGTATAGTGAAAAATAGGGAGAGAATAATATACATTATTGTTTGTCCGTTACAAGCTAGTTTCCTTTATATTCTCTGATGTTACTGGATATACTCTTTTGTCAACATGTCACATTCTAATTATTCTACATACTGGGTCAAGTGAAAGTTTGTGATACCGCACCAGTCTTTAGGAGGTACAACTCAATAATCAGAGAGTTAGTGGTATCACGCTGTTATGTATTTATGGCTTTATATATTTGGATATCATATGTTTTGCTGATCACACACATGAGAACGGTTAAACATACGAGGTCCTGCCAATGTATGACCTAATTAGGTCCTAATAATACAAGCATTGCTTGTACTGGTATGGCGGAATATTGATGTAGGACTACAGTGTCTACATCCCTCTGCCAGTCTTTCATTGAGAAAGACAAAGCAGAACATACCCCAAAACATTGTATTTGCCTAAGTGTTTTGTCTTGTGTCTTCTATATGTCGACCATAATGAGAGATAACAGATTCTAAATTTATTTTAAAAGAATAATAATAAGTGTTATGTTACAATACCACAATACTTACTTTATCTACTTCCATATAAACAAGAGTGCACCCACACAAGAGTCTTCTATAAATATTTATTCTACATACTGTAAAGGAAAAATTGCTGTATTTACTACAATAGTTTATTTTTCTGCATCCAAACAGTCTGCAGTAGCACAAGTAATAGGGATCTGGGGAAAAGGACAACAGTGCATGTGTTCACCGGAAAAAATGGCAAGATGTATTATAGCTCCCTGCACCCTGGTTCTACACTATTAGAAAGAGGACCCAGGACAGGAGGAGGTGTCACTGTCCCCCATTCACAAGAAAGAAAGTAAGAGGACAAGACACCCATCCTTTTCCCAGCACTGCGTCAGCCACACATCTCTTATCACAGAAATATAAACATAGGGGGTCATTCTGAGTTGTTCGCTCGGTAAATTTCTTCGCATCGCAGCGATTTTCCGCTTAATGCGCATGCGCAATGTTCGCACTGCGACTGCGCCAAGTAAATTTGCTATGCAGTTAGGAATTTTACTCACGTTTTTTTCTTCGTTCTGGTGATCGTACTGTGATTGACAGGAAGTGGGTGTTTCTGGGCGGAAACTGGCCGTTTTATGGGTGTGTGTGAAAAAACGCTACCGTTTCTGGGAAAAACGCGGGAGTGGCTGGAGAAACGGAGGAGTGTCTGGGCGAACGCTGGGTGTGTTTGTGACGTCAAACCAGGAACGACAAGCACTGAACTGATCGCAGATGCCGAGTAAGTCTCGAGTTACTCAGAAACTGCACAGAGATGTCTTATCGCAACATTGCGAATCTTTCGTTCGCAATTTTAAGAAGCTAAGCTTCACTCCCAGTAGGCGGCGGCTTAGCGTGTGCAAGGCTGCTAAAAGCAGCTAGCGAGCGAACAACTCGGAATGACCCCCCATAGTGACAGAGCTACAAAATGGTCCAATCCATACTTGCCTACTTTTCAAAACTAGTTTCAGGGAGATTGTACAGTAGGTTTAAGCAGAATGCTGTGTGTCATGCTCTATTCAAAGGGCGTGTCTAGCTCCACCTATGGGCGTATCTATAGCCACTAAGGGGTGTGTCCTTCAGTGGCAGGCACTCCAGTGACTATAGGGGAAATAATACATTTTAATTGTTTTGTCTCACCCAAAATGACCGCCTCCATATGGCACACAATATCCTTAAAACATGGATTTTCAGGGGGCAACATTTACAGTAAATCTACTGTAGCTTTTACAACAGACCTGCTAACACATGACAAGCTTAAACAATGCCAAACGACCCTCAAAATGAGTAGCATGGATGATGTAATGGTTAGTATTGCTGCTTCCCAGCACTGAGGACAGGGGTTTGATTCCTACCATGACGCTACTGTGTGAGTTTGTATATGCTCCCCATGCTTCTGTGCGTTTCGTCATGGTACCATGCCACCAAAAACATTTGGATTCCAGAAGGCACCGGAAAGGGGGCGTGGTCTATTGAAAAGGGGCATGTCCTCACGTGGATGACGCGATCGCGAGCCACGTCTCCAATTTTCGTCACAGTGGGGGAATGGCCGACGCTGTATCAATAACTGGTAATAAATAATATTAAAATAGAAAAAAAACACACCAGCATTTAAAATGTAAACATCATAACCATTGAAATCAATCTGACATAAAATAGATGCGGGGGGTGACATAAAAAGCCATATTTAGGGATATTCATGAAAACAGAGCATGACATCACATTTGCTCAAAAACAAAACACCTATAAGGTCACCTGTGCTCAAGAAGGACTGTCCTTAAAACATGGATTTTTAGGGGTCAGCATTTAAACCTAGCTTTTACAACAGACCTGCTAAAACATGACAAGCCTGACCCTAATCCATATAACGCTGACCCTATCCTTATAACTCTGACCCTATCCCTATAACACTGACCCTATACTAAAATACTGACCCTATCCCTGTAACACTGACCTCATACTATAACTCTGACCCTATCCCTGGTACTCTGACCCTATCCCTGTAACTCTGACCCTATCCTTATAACACTGACCCTATCCTTATAACGCTGACCATATCCCTATAATGCTGACCCTATCCCTACAACCCTATACTATAACTCTGACCCTATACTATGACACTGACACTATCCCTATAATACTGACCCTATACTATGACACTGACCATGTCCCTATAATACTGACCCTATACTATGACACTGACCATGTCCCTATAATACTGACCCTATACTATGACACTGACACTATCCCTATAATACTGACCCTATACTATGACACTGACCATGTCCCTATAATACTGACCCTATACTATGACACTGACCCTGTCCCTATAATACTGACCCTATACTATGACACTAGCAGTGCTCCCCCTATGATAAATGTTAGACAATTCGGACTTGCAGTTCATTGGGCAATAACAAAGGGACTAATGCTGGTAACATGCGGAGTTTAAACTCAGCACCCACTATGCTCTTTGTCTCCACCCAAGCTCTGCCCTGCCCTCCGCAGCCCAGCCACACGCACACCAAAGGTTTATTTACCTTATATTTCAAACAGGCCACCACTGCTGTGCTGCTGCTGATGTGGCCGCCATCACTGCCACTGCTGCCGTTGCTTCTGCAGTGCAAAGGCAGCCTCCCCTGCCACTGCGAACTGCTATGCGGCCACCGCTACACATAACCCCGCAGTGGCTGGCATTTGAGTAACAGGACATCGCCCGTCATGACGTCTCCCGAGCAGGCTCCTCGCCCGACACTTCTGCACTGGCGCGTGCGCAGTTCGTACTTTCACTAGCTATTGAACAACCGGGAGAACCTGGAAGATTTCCGGGGCAGCGGGAGGCTCATGGAAAAAACGGGAGCCTCCCACTGAATGCAGGAGGGTAGGCAAGTCTGCGCTGGGGACACCAGTCATCTTCTTTCCTATGCGGCCACCACTACCCAGAACCTTATTGAGCCACCACCAGCCCAGTCACCACACAGCTCCATCAGGGCTGTTTCTAGCCAATTTGGCTCCCAGTGCGAGATTTAAAAATGCGCCCCCCCCATGACGTAAAAAAATGTGCCCCCCCCCCCCCCCCCCCCCCACACACACACACACACACACACACACACACCTAGATGGGAAAAAAAAAACTTGCGCGCGCACCCGACAAGTGGGCGTGGCCTCATCTAAATGGGTGTGGCCTCATTTAAATGGGCATGGCCTCGTCTAAAAAGACTACCTCACAATCCAGTTTTTGACCCTGCTCCAACAGATCACGACCACCACAGGAAAAAAAAATTCTACCATATTAAGCCTCACACAGTAATGCCCCCTGCACCATATTATGCCACACACCGCAATGCCCTTGATACATTAAATCCCCACACTATGGCAGGCAAGAGTCCCCATTTCACACATTACGGCAGGTGTCCCCATTTTACACATTGAGAGAGAGAGAATACTTACAGAGGCGATTACCACTCTTCGGCCCGCCTCACCTGTCGCTCCTCACGCCGGCCTTTCCCTCTTCCTAACTTGGATCCCCCTCTGTACTCCGCTCGGGGGGGGGGGGGGGGGGGGCGGAGAGCTTCGCGGAGTGACGGGGTTGCGTCTAGAGATGAGCGGGTTCGGTTCCTCTGAATCCGAACCCGCCCGAACTTCATGTTTTTTTTCACGGGTCCGATCGACTTGGATCTTCCCGCCTTGCTCGGTTAACCCGAGCGCGCCCGAACGTCATCATCCCGCTGTCGGATTCTCGCGAGGCTCGGATTCTATATAAGGAGCCGCGCGTCGCCGCCATTTTCACACGTGCATTGAGAGTCATAGGGAGAGGACGTGGCTGGCGTCCTCTCCGTTTAGAGAAGAGAGAGACACAGTAGAGACGAGAGAGACACAGTAGTAGTAATTTTGGGGAGCATTATTAGGAGGAGTACTACTATACTACTATACTACTTGCTGAAGTGATATAGATTAGATAGTGTGACTGTAAGTGTATTGTATTATCTGACTTGTGGGGGAGACACTGACAGTGGGGAGCAGTTAGAGTCTGAGAGCAGGACTCAGGAGTACATATAACGTACAGTGCACACTTTTGCTGCCAGAGTCAGTGCCACACTGCCATTGTTGTGACCACACTGACCACCAGTATAATAATATATTTTGTGATTGTCTGCTTAGGACTCGGAGTACTAGTTGCAAGTTGCAACGTGAGTGACCTGACCACCAGTTTAATAATCAATCACCACCAGTTTAATATATATATATATATATATATATATAATTGTATATAATATATATATATATATATATAATATTGTATACCACCTACCCGTGTTTTTTTTTTTTTTCATTCTTCTTTATACATACTACTATAGTAGCTTACTGTAGCAGTCTGCGGTGCTGCTGACCTGACAGTGTCCAGCAGGTCCGTCATCAGTCATTACATAATAAATATATATAGTACCTGTCCGGCTGCAGTACTAGTGATATTATATTGATTTCATCTCATTATCAATAATTTATCATCCAGTCTAGACTCTATATTAGCAGCAGACACAGTACGTTAGTCCACGGCTGTAGCTACCTCTGTGTCGGCACTCGGCAGTCCATCCATAATTGTATACCACCTACCCGTGGTTTTTTCTTTTCTTTCTTCTTTGTACATACTACTATAGTATAGTAGCTTACTGTAGCAGTCTGTGGTGCTGCTGAGCTGACAGTGTCCAGCAGGTCCGTCATCAGTCATCATTACCTAATAAATATATTATCTACCTGTCCGGCTGCAGTACTAGTGATATTATATATACATATATATATATATTGATTTCATATCATTATCATCCAGTCTATATTAGCAGCAGACACAGTACGTTAGTCCACGGCTGTAGCTACCTCTGTGTCGGCACTCGGCAGTCCATCCATAATTGTATACCACCTACCCGTGGTTTTTTTTTTTTCTTTCTTCTTTGTACATACTACTATAGTATAGTAGCTTACTGTAGCAGTCTGCGGTGCTGCTGAGCTGACAGTGTCCAGCAGGTCCGTCATCAGTCATCATTACCTAATAAATATATTATCTACCTGTCCGGCTGCAGTACTAGTGATATTATATATACATACATATATATATTGATTTCATATCATTATCATCCAGTCTATATTAGCAGCAGACACAGTACGTTAGTCCACGGCTGTAGCTACCTCTGTGTCGGCACTCGGCAGTCCATCCATAATTGTATACCACCTACCCGTGGTTTTTTTTTTCTTTCTTCTTTGTACATACTACTATAGTATAGTAGCTTACTGTAGCAGTCTGTGGTGCTGCTGAGCTGACAGTGTCCAGCAGGTCCGTCATCAGTCATCATTACCTAATAAATATATTATCTACCTGTCCGGCTGCAGTACTAGTGATATTATATATACATACATATATATATTGATTTCATATCATTATCATCCAGTCTATATTAGCAGCAGACACAGTACGGTAGTCCACGGCTGTAGCTACCTCTGTGTCGGCACTCGGCAGTCCATCCATAATTGTATACCACCTACCCGTGTTTTTTTTTTTCTTTCTTCTTTGTACATACTACTATAGTATAGTAGCTTACTGTAGCAGTCTGCGGTGCTGCTGAGCTGACAGTGTCCAGCAGGTCCGTCATCAGTCATCATTACCTAATAAATATATTATCTACCTGTCCGGCTGCAGTACTAGTGATATTATATATACATACAAATATATATTGATTTCATATCATTATCATCCAGTCTATATTAGCAGCAGACACAGTACGTTAGTCCACGGCTGTAGCTACCTCTGTGTCGGCACTCGGCAGTCCATCCATAATTGTATACCACCTACCCGTGGTTTTTTTTTCTTTCTTCTTTGTACATACTACTATAGTATAGTAGCTTACTGTAGCAGTCTGCGGTGCTGCTGAGCTGACAGTGTCCAGCAGGTCCGTCATCAGTCATCATTACCTAATAAATATATTATCTACCTGTCCGGCTGCAGTACTAGTGATATTATATATACATACATATATATATTGATTTCATATCATTATCATCCAGTCTATATTAGCAGCAGACACAGTACGTTAGTCCACGGCTGTAGCTACCTCTGTGTCGGCACTCGGCAGTCCATCCATAATTGTATACCACCTACCCGTGGTTTTTTTTTTCTTTCTTCTTTGTACATACTACTATAGTATAGTAGCTTACTGTAGCAGTCTGCGGTGCTGCTGAGCTGACAGTGTCCAGCAGGTCCGTCATCAGTCATCATTACCTAATAAATATATTATCTACCTGTCCGGCTGCAGTACTAGTGATATTATATATACATACATATATATATTGATTTCATATCATTATCATCCAGTCTATATTAGCAGCAGACACAGTACGGTAGTCCACGGCTGTAGCTACCTCTGTGTCGGCACTCGGCAGTCCATCCATAATTGTATACCACCTACCCGTGGTTTTTTTTTCTTTCTTCTTTGTACATACTACTATAGTATAGTAGCTTACTGTAGCAGTCTGCGGTGCTGCTGAGCTGACAGTGTCCAGCAGGTCCGTCATCAGTCATCATTACCTAATAAATATATTATCTACCTGTCCGGCTGCAGTACTAGTGATATTATATATACATACATATATATATTGATTTCATATCATTATCATCCAGTCTATATTAGCAGCAGACACAGTACGTTAGTCCACGGCTGTAGCTACCTCTGTGTCGGCACTCGGCAGTCCATCCATAAGTATACTAGTATCCATCCATCTCCATTGTTTACCTGAGGTGCCTTTTAGTTGTGCCTATTAAAATATGGAGAACAAAAATGTTGAGGTTCCAAAATTAGGGAAAGATCAAGATCCACTTCCACCTCGTGCTGAAGCTGCTGCCACTAGTCATGGCCGAGACGATGAAATGCCAGCAACGTCGTCTGCCAAGGCCGATGCCCAATGTCATAGTACAGAGCATGTCAAATCCAAAACACCAAATATCAGTAAAAAAAGGACTACAAAACCTAAAATAAAATTGTCGGAGGAGAAGCGTAAACTTGCCAATATGCCATTTACCACACGGAGTGGCAAGGAACGGCTGAGGCCCTGGCCTATGTTCATGGCTAGTGGTTCAGCTTCACATGAGGATGGAAGCACTCAGCCTCTCGCTAGAAAAATGAAAAGACTCAAGCTGGCAAAAGCAGTAGCACCGCAAAGAACTGTGCGTTCTTCGAAATCCCAAATCCACAAGGAGAGTCCGACTCCAATTGTGTCGGTTGCGATGCCTGACCTTCCCAACACTGGACGTGAAGAGCATGCGCCTTCCACCATTTGCACGCCCCCTGCAAGTGCTGGAAGGAGCACCCGCAGTCCAGTTCCTGATAGTCAGATTGAAGATGTCAGTGTTGAAGTACACCAGGATGAGGAGGATATGGGTGTTGCTGGCGCTGGGGAGGAAATTGACCAGGAGGATTCTGATGGTGGGGTGGTTTGTTTAAGTCAGGCACCCGGGGAGACACCTGTTGTCCGTGGGAGGAATATGGCCACTGACATGCCTGGTGAAAATACCAAAAAAATCAGCTCTTCGGTGTGGAAGTATTTCAACAGAAATGCGGACAACAGGTGTCAAGCCGTGTGTTGCCTTTGTCAAGCTGTAATAAGTAGGGGTAATGACGTTAACCACCTCGGAACATCCTCCCTTATACGTCACCTGCAGCGCATTCATAATAAGTCAGTGACAAGTTCAAAAACTTTGGGTGACAGCGGAAGCAGTCCACTGACCAGTAAATACCTTCCTCTTGTAACCAAGCTCACGCAAACCACCCCACCAACTCCCTCAGTGTCAATTTCCTCCTTCCCCAGGAATGCTAATAGTCCTGCAGGCCATGTCACTGGCAATTCTGACGATTCCTCTCCTGCCTGGGATTCCTACGATGCATCCTTGCGTGTAACGCCTACTGCTGCTGGCGCTGCTGTTGTTGCTGCTGGGAGTCGATGGTCATCCCAGAGGGGAAGTCGTAAGACCACTTTTACTACTTCCACCAAGCAATTGACTGTCCAACAGTCCTTTGCGAGGAAGATGAAATATCACAGCAGTCATCCTACTGCAAAGCGGATAACTGAGGCCTTGGCATCCTGGGTGGTGAGAAACGTGGTTCCGGTATCCATCATTACTGCAGAGCCAACTAGAGACTTGTTGGAGGTACTGTGTCCCCGGTACCAAATACCATCTAGGTTCCATTTCTCTAGGCAGGCGATACCGAAAATGTACACAGACCTCAGAAAAAGAGTCACCAGTGTCCTAAAAAATGCAGCTGTACCCAATGTCCACTTAACCACGGACATGTGGACAAGTGGAGCAGGGCATGGTCAGGACTATATGACTGTGACAGCCCACTGGGTAGATGTATGGACTCCCGCCGCAAGAACAGCAGCGGCGGCACCAGTAGCAGCATCTCGCAAACGCCAACTCTTTCCTAGGCAGGCTACGCTTTGTATCACCGGTTTCCAGAATACGCACACAGCTGAAAACCTCTTACGGCAACTGAGGAAGATCATCGCGGAATGGCTTACCCCAATTGGACTCTCCTGTGGATTTGTGGCATCGGACAACGCCAGCAATATTGTGTGTGCATTAAATATGGGCAAATTCCAGCACGTCCCATGTTTTGCACATACCTTGAATTTGGTGGTGCAGAATTATTTAAAAAACGACAGGGGCGTGCAAGAGATGCTGTCGGTGGCCAGAAGAATTGCGGGACACTCTCGGCGTACAGGCACCACGTACAGAAGACTGGAGCACCACCAAAAACTACTGAACCTGCCCTGCCATCATCTGAAGCAAGAAGTGGTAACGAGGTGGAATTCAACCCTCTATATGCTTCAGAGGTTGGAGGAGCAGCAAAAGGCCATTCAAGCCTATACAATTGAGCACGATATAGGAGGTGGAATGCACCTGTCTCAAGCGCAGTGGAGAATGATTTCAACGTTGTGCAAGGTTCTGATGCCCTTTGAACTTGCCACACGTGAAGTCAGTTCAGACACTGCCAGCCTGAGTCAGGTCATTCCCCTCATCAGGCTTTTGCAGAAGAAGCTGGAGACATTGAAGGAGGAGCTAACACGGAGCGATTCCGCTAGGCATGTGGGACTTGTGGATGGAGCCCTTAATTCGCTTAACAAGGATTCACGGGTGGTCAATCTGTTGAAATCAGAGCACTACATTTTGGCCACCGTGCTCGATCCTAGATTTAAAGCCTACCTTGGATCTCTCTTTCCGGCAGACACAAGTCTGCTGGGGTTGAAAGACCTGCTGGTGAGAAAATTGTCAAGTCAAGCGGAACGCGACCTGTCAACATCTCCTCCTTCACATTCTCCCGCAACTGGGGGTGCGAGGAAAAGGCTCAGAATTCCGAGCCCACCCGCTGGCGGTGATGCAGGGCAGTCTGGAGCGACTGCTGATGCTGACATCTGGTCCGGACTGAAGGACCTGACAACGATTACGGACATGTCGTCTACTGTCACTGCATATGATTCTCTCCCCATTGAAAGAATGGTGGAGGATTATATGAGTGACCGCATCCAAGTAGGCACGTCAGACAGTCCGTACTTATACTGGCAGGAAAAAGAGGCAATTTGGAGGCCCTTGCACAAACTGGCTTTATTCTACCTAAGTTGCCCTCCCACAAGTGTGTACTCCGAAAGAGTGTTTAGTGCCGCCGCTCACCTTGTCAGCAATCGGCGTACGAGGTTACATCCAGAAAATGTGGAGAAGATGATGTTCATTAAAATGAATTATAATCAATTCCTCCGTGGAGACATTGACAAGCAGCAATTGCCTCCACAAAGTACACAGGGAGCTGAGATGGTAGATTCCAGTGGGGACGAATTGATAATCTGTGAGGAGGGGGATGTACACGGTGATATATCGGAGGATGATGATGAGGTGGACATCTTGCCTCTGTAGAGCCAGTTTGTGCAAGGAGAGATTAATTGCTTCTTTTTTGGTGGGGGTCCAAACCAACCCGTCATTTCAGTCACAGTCGTGTGGCAGACCCTGTCACTGAAATGATGGGTTGGTTAAAGTGTGCATGTCCTGTTTATACAACATAAGGGTGGGTGGGAGGGCCCAAGGACAATTCCATCTTGCACCTCTTTTTTCTTTAATTTTTCTTTGCGTCATGTGCTGTTTGTGGAATGTTTTTTGGAAGGGCCATCCTGCGTGACACTGCAGTGCCACTCCTAGATGGGCCCGGTGTTTGTGTCGGCCACTAGGGTCGCTTATCTTACTCACACAGCTACCTCATTGCGCCTCTTTTTTTCTTTGCGTCATGTGCTGTTTGGGGAGGGTTTTTTGGAAGGGCCATCCTGCGTGACACTGCAGTGCCACTCCTAGATGGGCCCGGTGTTTGTGTCGGCCACTAGGGTCGCTTATCTTACTCACACAGCTGCCTCATTGCGCCTCTTTTTTTCTTTGCGTCATGTGCTGTTTGGGGAGGGTTTTTTGGAAGGGCCATCCTGCGTGACACTGCAGTGCCACTCCTAGATGGGCCCGGTGTTTGTGTCGGCCACTAGGGTCGCTTATCTTACTCACACAGCTACCTCATTGCGCCTCTTTTTTTCTTTGCGTCATGTGCTGTTTGGGGAGGGTTTCTTGGAAGGGCCATCCTGCGTGACACTGCAGTGCCACTCCTAGATGGGCCCGGTGTTTGTGTCGGCCACTAGGGTCGCTTATCTTACTCACACAGCTACCTCATTGCGCCTCTTTTTTTCTTTGCGTCATGTGCTGTTTGGGGAGGGTTTTTTGGAAGGGCCATCCTGCGTGACACTGCAGTGCCACTCCTAGATGGGCCCGGTGTTTGTGTCGGCCACTAGGGTCGCTTATCTTACTCACACAGCTACCTCATTGCACCTCTTTTTTTCTTTGCGTCATGTGCTGTTTGGGGAGGGTTTTTTGGAAGGGACATCCTGCGTGACACTGCAGTGCCACTCCTAGATTGGCCCGGTGTTTCTGTCGGCCACTAGGGTCGCTTATCTTACTCACACAGCTACCTCATTGCGCCTCTTTTTTTCTTTGCGTCATGTGCTGTTTGGGGAGGGTTTTTTGGAAGGGACATCCTGCGTGACACTGCAGTGCCACTCCTAGATGGGCCCGGTGTTTGTGTCGGCCACTAGGGTCGCTTATCTTACTCACACAGCTACCTCATTGCGCCTCTTTTTTTCTTTGCGTCATGTGCTGTTTGGGGAGGGTTTTTTGGAAGGGCCATCCTGCGTGACACTGCAGTGCCACTCCTAGATGGGCCCGGTGTTTGTGTCGGCCACTAGGGTCGCTTATCTTACTCACACAGCTACCTCATTGCGCCTCTTTTTTTCTTTGCGTCATGTGCTGTTTGGGGAGGGTTTTTTGGAAGGACCATCCTGCGTGACACTGCAGTGCCACTCCTAGATGGGCCCGGTGTTTGTGTCGGCCACTAGGGTCGCTTATCTTACTCACACAGCTACCTCATTGCGCCTCTTTTTTCTTTGCGTCATGTGCTGTTTGGGGAGGGTTTTTTGGAAGGGCCATCCTGCGTGACACTGCAGTGCCACTCCTAGATGGGCCCGGTGTTTGTGTCGGCCACTAGGGTCGCTTATCTTACTCACACAGCTACCTCATTGCGCCTCTTTTTTTCTTTGCGTCATGTGCTGTTTGGGGAGGGTTTTTTGGAAGGGCCATCCTGCGTGACACTGCAGTGCCACTCCTAGATGGGCCCGGTGTTTGTGTCGGCCACTAGGGTCGCTTATCTTACTCACACAGCTACCTCATTGCGCCTCTTTTTTTCTTTGCGTCATGTGCTGTTTGGGGAGGGTTTTTTGGAAGGGCCATCCTGCGTGACACTGCAGTGCCACTCCTAGATGGGCCCGGTGTTTGTGTCGGCCACTAGGGTCGCTTATCTTACTCACACAGCTACCTCATTGCGCCTCTTTTTTTCTTTGCGTCATGTGCTGTTTGGGGAGGGTTTTTTGGAAGGGCCATCCTGCGTGACACTGCAGTGCCACTCCTAGATGGGCCCGGTGTTTGTGTCGGCCACTAGGGTCGCTTATCTTACTCACACAGCTACCTCATTGCGCCTCTTTTTTTCTTTGCGTCATGTGCTGTTTGGGGAGGGTTTTTTGGAAGGGCCATCCTGCGTGACACTGCAGTGCCACTCCTAGATGGGCCCGGTGTTTGTGTCGGCCACTAGGGTCGCTTATCTTACTCACACAGCTACCTCATTGCGCCTCTTTTTTTCTTTGCGTCATGTGCTGTTTGGGGAGGGTTTTTTGGAAGGGACATCCTGCGTGACACTGCAGTGCCACTCCTAGATGGGCCCGGTGTTTGTGTCGGCCACTAGGGTCGCTTAGCTTAGTCATCCAGCGACCTAGGTGCAAATTTTAGGACTAAAAATAATATTGTGAGGTGTGAGGTATTCAGAATAGACTGAAAATGAGTGTAAATTATGGTTTTTGAGGTTAATAATACTTTGGGATCAAAATGACCCCCAAATTCTATGATTTAAGCTGTTTTTTAGTGTTTTTAAAAAAAAAACACCCGAATCCAAAACACACCCGAATCCGACAAAAAAAATTCGGTGAGGTTTTGCCAAAACGCGGTCGAACCCAAAACACGGCCGCGGAACCGAACCCAAAACCAAAACACAAAACCCGAAAAATTTCCGGCGCTCATCTCTAGTTGCGTCGTGACGTAACGATGCAACCGCGTCATTCCGTGAAACTCCGCCCCCCCCGAGTTGGTTACTCGGGGAGAAATAGGAGGGGGAAGCAGGGAGCCACAGTTAGTGCCGCGGCGGGCGCCCAGTGCGGTTGCACTGCTCGCCTGCCCCAAGAAACGGCCCTGAGCTCCATGATTAAATGAATGACCTTACACCCTCTCCCTGTTTCTCCATCTCACCCTTATCCTCACCAAGCTCCCAGACCCCACCCTCACCAATCTCTCACACCCTAACCCCGCTCCCAGATCTCACTCTCACACCCTCACACCTTCTCACATCTCTCCTGGATCTCATACTCACCCCTGCAGTGACCGGTATTTAAATAACATGCTGCCCACATCATGACGTCATCCGTGCAGGCCCCGATTCCGGCATGCTAGACTTCCCAAAAATGCAATCTGCACATGCACGATCAGGAATGCCGGGGCGTGGCCTGCACGGATGACTCATGATGTGGGTGGCATGTTGTTTAAATGAGTCACAGTGTGGGCGAGGTTTTAGGGAGCGGATCCTGGCATTTAAATGAAAAGGACATTCACATAGTGACGTCGCCGTGCAGGCTCCGCCCCCCTGCCGTCCGTGACACACGCATGCGCGGTCCGCATTTTCGGTTGGCAGCGCAGGAAAAGCGGGAGGTTGGTTTAGCGGGGAAGCGGGAGGATAGTTTAAAAAACGGGAGCCTCCCACGGAATGCGGGAGGGTAGGCAACCCTGGTCCAATCAGAAGTGTACAAGCCATAATTACAACATGGCCCTGCTCCCATACTATAGGCAAACCTGGTGGGGAACGAAAGTCTTCAGCCACGTGACATATCCTCAGCATTTACACAGCGGTCTGTATAGTGATACAAAAGTATCCTTACATTAAGGATTATTGTAGAGAACCGATATTACAGTCTAAAGGTGTGTACACATGGGGCGATATGGCTCATTGATTTTGACTGTATGGTCAAAATCGCTAAGGAAGTTAGTGCATATCGCTCCGTGTGTACACAGTGGGGTATATTTACTAAAATTCGTATTTTTCTGAATGAGGTTAAAGTTCAAACATGATTGACATCGAATGTGTGAATTTGCAACTTTTTGAATTTTTTACGCCACATTTACTATGCTGTCGTATTCTGCATTTTCGTTTTTTCCGGTCGATGTCATTCGTAATTTCGCCCAGTGTTTTATGGGAGTGAATAGTAAAACACTGCCGACATTAACACAATGAATCTCGGCCGGATCTGTGAGATCCGTGCAGGGCTTCATTGTGCACCTTTTTAAAAAATACTAAAGTGTTAAAAATCAAGAAATCAGTGAGATCCGTGCATGCTTATCAGTGGGAAGGGGTGGGAATGGGTTAAAATTCAAAAAAAAAAATTGCGTGGGGTTTCCCCTCCTAAGCAAAACCAGCCTCGGGCTCTTTGAGCCGGTCCTGGTTGTAAAAATATGGGGGGGAAAAGACAGGGGTTCCCCCATATTAAAACAACCAGCACTGGGCTCTGCGCCTGGTCCTTGTGCCAAAAATATGGGGGACAAAAAGCGTAGGGGTCCCCCGTATTTTTAACACCAGCACCGGGCTCCACTAGTCAGAGATATAATGCCACAGCCGGGGGACACTTTTATATAGGTCCCTGCGGCCCTGGCATTAAATCATTAACTAGTCACCCCTGGCCGGGGTACCCTGGAGGAGTGGGGACCCCTTAAATCAAGGGGTCCCCCCCTCCAGCCACCCAAGGGCCAGGGGTGAAGACCGAGGCTGTCCCCCCCATCCAAGGGCGGCGGATGGGGGGCTGATAGCCAAGTGAAAAATAAGAATATAGTTTTTTGTAACAGTACTACAAGTCCCAGCAAGCCTCCCCCGCAAGCTGGTACTTGGAGAACCACAAGTACCAGCATGCGGTGGAAAAACGGGCCCGCTGGTACCTGTAGTACTACTACAAAAAAAAAACAACAACAAAAAACAGAACACACACACCGTGACAGTAAAACTTTATTACATACATGCACACCTACATACACACATACTTACCTATGTTCACACGAGGCTCGGTCCACTTCTCCATGTAGAATCCTCGTGTGAACATAGGTAAGTATGTGTGTATGTAGGTGTGCATGTATGTAATAAAGTTTTACTGTCACGGTGTGTGTGTTCTGTTTTTTGTTGGGTATTTTTTTTTTGTAGTAGTACTACAGGTACCAGCGGGCCCGTTTTTCCACTGCATGCTGGTACTTGTGGTTCTCCAAGTACCAGCTTGCGGGGGAGGCTTGCTGGGACTTGTAGTACTGCTACAAAAAAACAATATTCTTATTTTTACACTTGGCTCTCAGCCCCCCATCCGCCGCCCTTGGATGGGGGGGACAGCCTCGGACTTCACCCCTGGCCCTTGGGTGGCTGGAGGGAGGTGACCCCTTGATTTAAGGGGTCCCCACTCCTCCAGGGTACCCCGGCCAGGGGTGACTAGTGATTTAATGCCAGGGCCGCAGGGACCTATATAAAAGTGTCCCCCGGCTGTGGCACTATCTCTCTGACTAGTGGAGCCCGGTGCTGGTGTTAAAAATACGGGGGACCCCTACGCTTTTTGTCCCCCGTATTTTTGGCACCAAGACCAGGCGCAGAGCCCGGTGCTGGTTGTTCAAATATGGGGGAACCCCTGTCAATTTTTTCCACATATTTTTACAACCAGGATCGGCTCAAAGAGCCCGAGGCTGGTTATGCTTAGGAGCGGGGACCCCATGCATTGTTTTTTCTGATTTTTAACCCTTTCACACCCCTTCCCACTGATAAACATGCACGGATCTCACTGATCCGTGCATGCCTATCAGAACACGGTAAAAAAAAGCAGGTCTATTTTAAAACTTCTTTTTTTATGATTTGTATTTTTTCACGGCAGTGTTTGGCTATTGCCGGCAGTGTTTGTGAATTACAATTTTTAGTAAATTACCGAGTTGTATAAAATAACAGGCGCATTTGACCGATGGTGTATTCATTCGTATTTTTTTTCTTTGACTTCCAAAAAATACGAATGCCCTCATCACTGCCGAGATTTTGGTTTAGTAAATTCCCGAGATGACACTTTGAAGAAAAAAACACCAAATCGGTCAAAGGCCCTCATGCCGAGTTGTTCGCTCGCAAGCTGCTTTTAGCAGCTTTGCACACGCTAAGCCGCCGCCTACTGGGAGTGAATCTTAGCTTATCAAAATTGCGAACGAAAGATTCGCAATATTGCGAAAAGACTTCTCTGTGCAGTTTCTGAGTAGCTCGAGACTTACTCTTCCAGTGCGATCAGTTCAGTGCTTGTCGTTCCTGGTTTGACGTCACAAACACACCAAGCGTTCGCCCAGACACTCCCCCGTTTCTCCAGCCACTCCCGCGTTTTTCCCAGAAACGGTAGCGTTTTTTCAAACACTCCCATAAAACGTCCAGTTTCCGCCCAGAAACACCCACTTCCTGTCAATCACATTACGATCACCAGAACGAAGAAAAAACCTTGTAATGCCGTGAGTAAAATACCTAACTGCATAGCAAATTTACTTGGCGCAGTCGCACTGCGGACATTGCGCATGCGCATTAGCGACTAATCACTCCGTTGCGAAAAAAAAATAACGAGAGAACAACTCGGAATGACCACCAAAATCGGGAGCTTAGTAAATATACCCCAGTGAGTGATTGCAATGCGTGTCCCCGCCAGGTTGCTATCGCTACGAAAAATAGACTGTGCAGGCAAGTCAGTTTTGACTATGGGGGTCATTCCGAGTTCGCTTGCTAGCAGTTTTTAGCAGCCGTGCAATCGCTATGCCGCCTCCCACTGGGAGTGTATTTTAGCTTTGCAGAAGTGCGAACGAAAAGATCGCAGAGTGGCTACAAAATAATTTTCTGCAGTTTCTGAGTAGCTTCAGACCTACTCAGCGCTAACGATCACTTCAGACTGTTCAGTTCCTGTTTTGATGTCACAAGGACGCCCTGCGTTTTTCCTGGCACGCCTGCGTTTCTCCGAACACTCTTTGAAAATGGTCAGTTGACACCTAGAAACGCCCACTTCATGTCAATCACTCTGCGGCCAGCCGTGTGACTGAAAAGCTTCGCTAGACCCTGTGTGAAACTATATCGGCCATTGTAATAGTACGTCGCGTGTGCACATCGCGCCGCATATGCATGCGCATAAGTTCCTTTTTTTGCCTCATCGCTGCACAGCGAACTAATGCAGCTAGCGATCAACTTTGAGTGGCCACCTATGTCTCTGGAAAAGTAAAAGCATATCTATTTAAATGAGTTAGTCAAAATCACCCATAGCCAAAATCGCTTGCACACTTAGTCAAAATTGCTGGTAAAGATAGTCAAAATCGCCTACTGCCAGTTAAAAGGTAAATCGCTCATAGTTAAAATTGCTCCATGTGTATGCACCATAAGACTCTACGTCACCTCCTTTCATCAGTAGATCAACATCATAGTAGTTTATTGCCCTTACAGATCCAGTGTAGGTATTCAGTGGATTAAACTAAAAATGGAACCCTTAGACCGTAATGCATATTTTCTTCATTACCATACTATTTTTTAAATATGTTACAGTACATTATATATGTTTTTGCATAACTTTATTATTTTGCTGTCAGTATTTTATATTTTTGGATGTATATTGAGGATTGATTTGTTGGGTGACTGTACCATGATGGGGGAAGATACAGAACCAGTAACATAAAAATCACCCTATACATTTTTTTTAATATAAAACTCCAATATCCTTTTTGGTCTCCCTTGAGTGGGAGTGTTACCTAGTGGATCCCCCCTCCATTTCCGACACAACAACCCCATAATCTCTCCCTGTGGCACAATTAGGGGGAGAGGGGTCATGGCCATTTTATTTATCACATTTCAGGCCAGTTACTTACAAATCTAATAAACACTCCCCCCCTTTAAATTCCAGAGACCCCATATGCCCCTTTATATAGCGACAGAGCTTCTTCCTATGCCTTCATATATATATGCCAGAGTTCCTTGAGAAGAATGGTTGGTGTAACGGTTAGCCCTACTGTCTCACAACTCTGACGTTGGAAGTTGGATTCCCACTACTGCCCTAACTCAATGGAGTTTCTATATTTTCCCAGTACGTAGGTTGGGCTATAGACCGTACGATCCACCGGGTAAGGCACTGATATGAATTGTTAATATTCTTTATAAAGCGCTGTTGAGCACCATCATGCCAGGCCATTTATATGCCATCAGATCATAGCCCCTGTATCATGTGCCCTTATACCAAAGCCGCCTCCAGTTATACCTTAGCATTTAATCGATACATAATCCACAGTAATCAAAACAGCTCAGGTATTTTTCTATACACAGCTGTAAATATGTACACTGCTCAAAAAAATAAAGGGAACACTTAAACAACACAATGTAACTCCAAGTCAATCACACTTCTGTGAAATCAAACTGTCCACTTAGGAAGCAACAATGATTGACAATCAATTTCACATGCTGTTGTGCAAATGGAATTGACAACAGGTGGGAATTATAGGCAATTAGCAAGACATCCCCAATAAAGGAGTTGTTCTGCAGGTGGTGACCACAGACCACTTCTCAGCTCCTATGCTTTCTGGCTGATGTTTTGGTCACTTTTGAAAGCTGGCGGTGCTTTCACTCTAGTGGTAGCATGAGACGGAGTCTACAACCCACACAAGTGGCTCAGGTAGTGCAGCTCATCCAGGATGGCACATCAATGCGAGCTGTGGCAAGAAGGTTTGCTGTGTCTGTCTGCATAGTGTCTAGAGCATGGAGGCACTACCAGGAGACAGGCCAGTACATCAGGAGACGTGGAGGAGGCCGTAGGAGGGCAACAACCCAGCAGCAGGACCGCTACCTCCGCCTTTGTGCAAGGAGGAACAGGAGGAGCAAGCCACAAATGTGCATGTGTCTACTCAAATGATCACAAACAGACTCCATGAGGGTGGTATGAGGGCCCGACGTCCACAGGTGGGGGTTGTGCTTACAGCCCAACACTGTGCAGGCTATTAGGTACCGAGATGAGATCCTCAGACCCCTTGTGAGACCATATGCTGGTGCGGTTGGCCCTGGGTTCCTCCTAATGCAAGACAATGCTAGATCTCATGTGGCTGGAGTGTGTCAGCAGTTCCTGCAAGACGAAGGCATTGATGCTATGGACTGGCCCGCCCGTTCCCCAGATCTGAATCCAATTGAGCACATCTGGCACATCATGTCTCGCTCCATCCACCAATACCACGTTGCACCACAGACTGTCCAGGAGTTGGCGGATGCTTTAGTCCAGGTCTGGGAGGAAATCCCTCAGGAGACCATCCGCCACCTCATCAGGAGCATGCCCAGGCATTGTAGGGAGGTCATACAGACATGTGGAGGCCACACACACTACTGAGCCTCATTTTGACTTGTTTTAAGGACATTACATCAAAGTTGGATCAGCCTGTAGTGTGTTTTTCCACTTTAATTTTGAGTGTGACTCCAAATCCAGACCTCCATGGGTTAATAAATTTGATTTCCATTGATAATTTTTGTGTGATTTTGTTGTCAGCACATTCAACTATGTAAAGAACAAAGTATTTAATAAGAATATTTTATTCATTCAGATCTAGGAGGTGTTATTTTAGTGTTCCCTTTATTTTTTTGAGCAGTGTAGTACATTATTATACACAGTCTGCACAGCACAAGTACATTGTAATACCCAGCAATCAAATGTAAGGGACCAACTGCATAAAAGATTGTTCCTGGGGATGTATTATGGTATGCTATCGGTCGGGCTCCCGGCGGGCAGCATCCCAGAATCCCGACCACCGGCATACCGACAGATGGGCGAGCGCAGTATGCGCACGGTGGCGCGCATAGTATTCTCACTCCAGAGGGGTCGTGGACCCCCAAGAGAGATAAAAGGTATCAGTATGCCAGGTGTTGGGATTCTGGCACCGGTATACTGTGTGCCGGAATCCCGGCAGCTGGCAAACTGAAGACCACCCGTTCCTGGGACAGTCAGCAGTCTGGCAAGGAATTAATAAGATACTACAAATATGAATATCTGTGGGCTGGGTTCTCTCTCATGCCTGTCAGCCCCCCTTTCCCCAGCTACTCCCGACCCTAATATGCCTCCATCATAACAGTCTGTGTTCTGCATATGCCCCCAGCTTCTTCCTGACATGCCCCCACCACAGCAACTTATTTCTCAAATGTGCCCCACATGCCCCTGGCTTCTCTGTGGCATGCCTCCACCACAACAACTTATACCTCACTTGTGCTCCACATGCCTATGGGTCCTATGTACCACCACCTTCTCCCTGACATATTCCCCCAACAGCATCTAATTCCTCACATGTGCCTCACATACCCCAGCTTCTCCCTAACATGCCCCATCCAAAGCAGCTTATTCCTAACATGTGCCCCACATACCCCTAGCTTCTCACTGACATGCCCCCTCCACAGTAGCTTCTTTCCTTAGAGTTTCCCTCCCAGTGCAATGGGATGTGGTTACATTGCCGGCGGTCGGGATCCCAGTGGTCAGGATATCCACGCCGGAATCCCGACACCTAACAATGCCGACACACGCAATCCCGACCATCAGGGTCTATTCTCACTCGTGGTTGTCCACGACACCCATAGAGTGGGAATAAAACCTGTGATGAGTACAAAAAGCCACCGTGCCCACTGCATGGCAAGCACAGCCAGTCTGCAAGAGACTTTGTTGCGCTCTCCCCCACCAGCATTCTTGTGGCTGGGAACCTGGCATCAGCATGCTGACCGCCGGGATCCCGACCGCCGGTCTTCCAGCTGCTGGCCAGGAAAAACCATGCTGTAGCAGCAGGACTTGCAGAGTCATAATAAGGGAGCGGTATATTTCTGGAAGAGGATCTAGCCACTACAGTATTACTCTGTTGGTTGTGGCTCATGAAAGCTTAGGGGAGGCACGCCACTGGGCAGAGCAGCTGCTGCAGAAGTGACAGTGTGTGACAGTGCCGGTCCGGGGTTGCCCAGTCTCTGGACTCTGGATAGATATTGCTGTTTCTGAACTGTCCGGAGAAATCCCAGATGAGTGGTAACTATATCGGTAATGGTACCCAAACAATGAGCCATTTTTATTTTGGTATAGAGTAGTAAATTCCAGCAGCATACTTCATAGTCAGTCCAATACATTGTCATATGAAATCTAATATCACTAAAAGAAAAGTTATAGCTGAACAGATATAACCAGTAGAATGTATTCCATTTATAGTGGATAGTAAAAAATGCTGTATGTCATACTGCATCCATACAATATGCTTAAATTGGTTGTGGATTATTAGATCTACACTAAAAAGGTCAATAGGTCTACCACTAATGGTAGACATGCATCAGGTTAACTGTGTCAGAAGGTTGACAGGGTAAAAAGGTCCACATGGAAATGGTTGACTCAAAAAAGGTAGACACAGTTTTTTGGGTGTTTTGTCATTTTCTGCCACAAACAAGCCCCATTAGTGTACCTCTTCTCTCACCATGCTTCAGGCAAGGTTACTATTCCCAATCATAGTCCACATGGTAAAATATAAAAAGTTTTTTTTTTAATATAAAAAACCTTATGTCGACCACATGTGTGTCGACCATTAACATGTTGACCTTCTGACCCTGTTGACCTTTTAACTGTCTACCTTTTACATGTTGCACTTTGACCCTGTCAATCTAGTGCATGTCTACAATTAGTGGTCGACCTATTGACTGTAGACCTTTTTAGTGTAGATCTATAGACCGGATACCGCATAAATTACACACAACTCATATGTATACTATGTTAATATTCCCATTCACCCCAAAGAGTTGTAGTAAATGGAGTGCAGTCTCAGAAAGCAAAGGTTACAAGTGGTGTTACCCAGTGGGTCTATACGTGGACCAGTGCTTGTCAGGCCAAATCATTGATGAAACTGCAAATCCAACTTTACTCTCCAGCATAGGTGGTTATTCAGAGTTGTTAGTAAACCATAACAGCACACTAATAGGAAAAACCATGGCCCTCATTCCGAGTTGATCGGTCGCAAGGCGAATTTAGCAGAGTTACACACGCTAAGCCTACGCCTACTGGGAGTGAATCTTAGCTTCTTAAAATTGCGACCGATGTATTCGCAATATTGCGATTACAAACTACTGAGCAGTTTCTGAGTAACTTCAACCTTACTCTGCCTGTGCGATCAGTTCAGTGCTTGTCGTTCCTGGTTTGACGTCACAAACACACCCAGCGTTCGCCCAGACACTCCTCCGTTTCTCCAGCCACTCCTGCGTTTTTTCCGGAAACGGTAGCGTTTTCAACCACACGCCCATAAAACGCAGTGTTTCCGCCCAGTAACACCCATTTCCTGTCAATCACATTACGATCGCCGGAGCGACGAAAAAGCCGTGAGTAAAAATACTATCTTCATTGTTAAATTACTTGGCGCAGTCGCAGTGCGAATATTGCGCATGCGTACTAAGCGGATTTTCATTGCGATGCGATGAAAAATACCGAGCGAACAACTCGGAATGAGGGCCCATGTTGTACTGCAGGTGGGGCAGATGTAACATGTGCAGAGAGATTTAGATTTGGGTGGGGTTGTGTTGAAACTGAAATCTAAATTGCAGTGTAAAAATAAAGCAGATAGTATTTACCCTGCACAGAAACAATAATACCCACCCAAATCTAAATCTCTGCACATTTTACATCTGCCCCACCTGCAGTGCAACATGGTTTTGCCCAATTGCTAACTTTTTTGGTTTGCGAACAACTCTGAATAACCCTAATAGTTCACTGACAGGTCTGTTTCCAAAAACAAGGGAATAGGGCTGATTTTTAATTGCCATTATGGTAATAGAAAAGTGGCTTTTGCATGCTTTATCCATACAATATCAATACAGGTTGAGTATCCCTTAACCAAAATGCTTGGGACCAGAAGTATTTTGGATATCGGATTTTTCCGTATTTTGGAATAATTGCATACTATAATGAGATATCATGGCGATGGGGCACAAGTCTAAGCACAGAATGCATTTATGTTTCATATACACCTTATACGCACAGCCTGAAGGTAATTTAATACAATATTTTTAATAACTTTGTGTATTAAACAAAGTTTGTGTACATTGAGCTATCAGAAAACAAAGGTTTCACTATTTCACTCTCACTCAAAAAATTCCGTATTTCGGAATATTTGGATATGGGATACTCAACCTGTACTGGCTAGGAGTGGTATGGCTTAAGGTGCATACACACGGTGAGATATTGACTATCTCCGATTTGGTTATGCGATTCCCTTGAACTCCCTCAGAACCCAGAAACACTGATTTTGTCTATCTGTACTTTTGATTTTGACTAGGGTGGTCATTCCGAGTTGTTCGCTCGGTAATTTTCTTCGCATCGCAGCGATTTTCCGCTAATTGCGCATGTGCAATGTTCGCACTGCGACTGCGCCAAGTAAATTTGCTATGCAGTTAGGAATTTTACTCACGGCATTACGAGGTTTTTTCTTCGTTCTGGTGATCGTAATGTGATTGACAGGAAGTGGGTGTTTCTGGGCGGAAACTGGCCGTTTTATGGGTGTGTGTGAAAAAACGCTGCCGTTTCTGGGAAAAACGCGGGAGTGTCTGGAGAAACGGGGGAGTGTCTGGGCGAACGTTGGGAGTGTTTGTAACGTCAAACCAGGAACGTAACTGACTGAACTGATCGCAGTTGCCGAGTAAGTGTGGAGCTACTCAGAAACTGCTAAGAAGTGTCTATTCGCAATTCTGCTAATCTTTCGTTCGCAATTTTACTATGCTAAGATTCACTCCCAGTAGGCGGCGGCTTAGCGTGTGCAAAGCTGCTAAAAGCAGCTTGCGAGCGAACAACTCGGAATGAGGGCCTATGTGCGATTTGACTGAGTTCGAATTTTGACTATATTTTGTACTAGATTGTACACAATATAGTCAAGATTGACTTTCCTGCACAGTCTATTTTTTCTTGCGATACCGGTCCCATGGGACCGCGCATCGATATCGCAAGCTGTATACACACGGTGCGATTTGCACTAACTTTCCTTACGATTTTGACTATATAAAATCATAAGGTTATATCGCACCGTCTGTATGCACCTTTAAATTAATGCTTCTCCAAGACAGTCAAAAGATATGTGTGCTGCAATGGACTGAAATGCAGGGAGTCAGAGGTACAGTAGACATTGGGGCAGATGTATTAACCTGGAGAAAGGCGTAAGGAAGTGATAAGCCAGTGATATGTGCAAGGTGATAAAGGCACCAGCCAATCAGCTCCAATATGTAAATTAACAGGATCTGATTGGCTGCTGCCTTTATCACCTTGCACATATCACTGGTTTATCACTTTCTTATGCCTTCTCCAGGTTAATACATCTGCACCATTGTTTCTGTACATTTGTTAAATGCTCCCAAGTTACATAGGCAGTAAACTCGCTTGGCATGAGAGCTGACATTCTTATCGCTCTTACTTCACTGCAATGAAGCAGCTACTGCCATACCATATCTTTCAAATGTCCCAATTTTGTGTCTATGATCCATATCTAGCATATTGCACCAACAGCTAGGACATATGTTAAAAGGTACATCTCACAGAGCAGAAGTGCATAATAGTCATTAACAAGAATAGGCCCCGAAGGGGTGTGTGTGTGTGTGTGTGTGTGTGGGGGGGGGTCTAGCATTTCAGAAGTAGGCAAGAACCCATGTTATGTGGTCATCAGGGCCGGTTCTGGCGCTCTGTGCAATAGGGGGTGTGGCTTCGTACAGGGGGCGTGGTCATTTACGCCCCCTGTACAGACTGAAATGATGTGCGGTGTGCGATGATGTCATTGCGCACCACACAGCAAAGGTCCTCTCCACGAAGGGAAACTAGACGCGTAGCGTCTAGTTCCCTTCGTAGAGAGGACCTTTGCCGTGCGGTGCGCGATGACGTCATTGCGCACCGCACAGTAAAGGACCTCTCCACGAAGGGAAACTAGATGCGTACGCGTCTAGTTTCCCTTCACAGCGGCAGCGGTGGGGCAGCGGCAGCAGGGGGGCAGCGGGGGACACCCAGCAGCAGCAGATCTTGCCCTGGTGTGGCGCCCTCCGGAAGGCGGCGCCCCGGGCAAAAGTCCTGCTTGCCCGTGGCAAGATCCGCTACTGGTGGTCGTGCACCATCAACCATCAAGACTTTCCCATGTCCAATCATGACCTGGGCCATGTACTGGATCAGAAAAGCTGAATGCTGGGATGTTGGGAGCAATGGCTACATCAGTGTACTCGCACAGCTCCTTGTACTTACCTCATCTTATTTCCTTCTGGGGCTAAAGGGGGGTACTGACGGGGGAGATGTGTGCTGAGCGATCTTAACACAGACCACTCAGCACACATTTCTCCCCCCATTCAGCACAGCGCGATGTGCTGAGCGAGGGGGGGACGGATGGGGGGCCGCTCACTTCACACAGCGGTAAAGTGGGTGACCCGCTAGATTGAGCCTGCATGCATGCTCAATCCTGCACCGGCGATAGCAATGCGCGGGGCCGCGCATCGCTATCGCTGGGGGGCATACACAAGGCAGATCCGTGCTTAAAATCTAAGCAATCTAGTCAGATTGCTTAGATTTTAAACACGGATCTCTCCATGTGTACCCCCTTTAATGTATCAGATCTAACAGATGTGGTCTCATGGTGCTTCTCAAAGCCATTAAATCAGCTTGCTTTATTTTCTAGAACGTAGTATTCTCTTTACTTAATATAGTACTATTACTAGTTTACCATTGCCATTTGCATCCTGATATACTCCTTAGATTTTTTTATTTTACAACTTATACACTCCACCTATTTTTCCTTTTTGCATTTAACATTAATATGCTTTTCCCCAGCCCTCCTAATCATCCCTCTTCTCAGAGCTCATCTTCATTACTGCTCTTTTTTACAACCACAAGGACCCTCTGCAGCAGTAGCACTAAATCTAAGTTCCACTGAGACAGGATACTACTCAAAGTATCATTCTTCTTGCCTATTGTTTAATCACAAAGAAAACCTAGGCTTTGAGACTTTGGTGGAACCTGTCAGGGGCAAACGCAGGATTTACAGGGGGGGGGGGGGGTGTTTCCAGAGTGGGGTGGAGCCAAGCGTGGGGGTTGAGACTAAGGTGAACCAGCATATACCTGGTCCGTTAAACAAGTGCATATACTGTAGATACATAAATGCTATACAGTATAAACATGTATGGAATGGGTCATGTTGGAGGCTATACACACACATATACATATATATATATATATATATATATATATATATATATATATATATATAGCCAAAAAGAAGAGGCGGCACTCCCAGCGTTTTTAAAGTGCAAAAAATGTTTAGTCAAGAACGACGTTTCGGGGGGTCTCACCCCGTCATCAGGATAACAAGTGCATATTACATGAACAAACATTTATACTTACATGCCGCCCGTACCTCACCCGACGCCGGCCGCAGTCCACGGACGCCCGCATCCCCTTCCGGGTTCAGAGCCCTGACGTCACCGGAAACAGCGCGGTCACGTGAATCTACGCCGGATGGTCTGGGGGAAACGAGCAGCAAACATTTACATATCACCATGGCAACGAGATAAAAACAAGTGAACACACAAGTAAGATGTGAGGTAACAAGCCCCACAATAACACAGTGTAAAACCACAATATAATAACAAGAAAAAATGCATAATAGTGACAGTAAAAATTACAAAGCACAAAGCATGGACTAAAAAAACCTGTGTAAAGATGAATAATCTTAATGCTTAAAAATCACAGATCCGGAACATAACAAACCTGTCTGCGTAATTAACCTGTACTCTTACTAAACTTAGGTGTAATATCTCATGGTAAACTAATTACACTACGTTATATATACTGACTCAACTGCCATACCGGCAATAGAATCGGTAGATCAAATATCTGACAAACTGGAATATGGTGTTCCTATTAAAGTGCAATGGATCACAAACATCTACATTGTAGAATCTGCACAAAGTTAAAGATAAAAGAAATTAGAGTTATTTAAATGAACGCAGACAGACTTAGAGATTCGTTCAGCCCCTTGGGGTTCACAGTATCAAGGGTGATAGGGGGTCGCTGTGTGAACCTGTAGCTAGTTTTTTGGATTTTTTTCTGCAACCAGTTATTCAGGGCACTAGAACGCACCTTAAAGACACATCGTCACTTTTAAGAGAGTTTGAGGAAATTGGTCCACTACCACCAGATTTGATAATGGCAAGCATTGATGTCACAAGTTTATATACTTGTATTCCTCACGATCTGGGCTTGGCGGCTGTGTACGAATTGATTTGTGATAATCCACTATATGAGGGACCAGAGGTAGGCTTCTTTATGAAGCTACTAGAGTTCACATTAAGGCATAACTTTTTCATATATGATGGCAGCTTTTTTCTGCAACAAGCAGGGTGTGCGATGGGGAGCCGGGTGGCCCCCTCGTATGCTAATTCATTCATGCATGTTGTGGAAGGTAAATTGTTTTTTTCAGCGCCTTCCGTTCAAAGCTATGTATTTAAATATTTTAGATACATAGATGATATTTTGTTGTTCTGGACAGGTAGCATTGAGTCGTTACAGGAGATTATATCAACACACAATGCGTCGTCCTGCCCAGCTAAGTTGACAGCGAATATTAGCACTGAGAGGGTACAGTTTCTTGACGTGGACATTAGCATCAGTGAGGGACGTCTACGAACCAGTCTGTTTGTAAAACCTACAGACCGGAACACTCTTTTACAACATAATAGCTTTCACCCTGCTGCGACCATTGACAGTTTGCCTTTTTCCCAATTCATTAGAGCCTGTCGGATTTCCAGTGATGCTAAGGATAGAGAGGTTCAAATTGACAAAATGACCTCTAAATTCCTTGAACGAGGATATCCACAGAAATTGCTTACGCAGGCTAAAATGAGGGCTCTGTCATTGGATCGACTCACATTATTGAAGCAAAAAGAACCAAGAACAGCAGTAACACAGTTAGTCCCTTGGGTTAATCGCTATACTAGCAAAAGCAAGCACACATGCAAAAGGGCCAAACAGCTTTGGCCCATCATCAACTCAGAGCCAGAATTACCATCCCTGCATAATTCACGTCTCCTGCCTAGTTTCACCAGGGGCCCCAATATTAAAGATCGAGTAGTTCGTACAGACATCACGGGGATGGGGCCACCTAAACAACAGCATTTTTTGTCTAGAAAAGGAGGGTGCTTTAGATGCACGGGGTGCACGACTTGTAGTGCGTTGATTACAGGCAATAAGTTTAATCATCCATTCTCTGGGAAGGTATTTTTCATTAAGCCAGCCTTATCCTGTACCTCGAAATTCGTGGTTTATCTTCTGTCTTGTCCTTGTAAGAAAGGATTGCCCAACACAGGACTGCCATTAGGGCAGCGTTGTTGACGGGCACCAGCGATCAAGCGGTGGCCAGACATTTTGCGCAGGCCAGACATAGCCTAGCGGCACTGAGATATAGAATGATTGCACAGGTGCCTAAGTCACTGCGAGGAGGTGACCGGGGAAAGAAGCTGCTACAATTAGAGGCCTGGTGGATCTTCACCCTTGATACTGTGAACCCCAAGGGGCTGAACGAATCTCTAAGTCTGTCTGCGTTCATTTAAATAACTCTAATTTCTTTTATCTTTAACTTTGTGCAGATTCTACAATGTAGATGTTTGTGATCCAGTGCACTTTAATAGGAACACCATATTCCAGTTTGTCAGATATTTGATCTACCGATTCTATTGCCGGTATGGCAGTTGAGTCAGTATATATAACGTAGTGTAATTAGTTTACCATGAGATATTACACCTAAGTTTAGTAAGAGTACAGGTTAATTACGCAGACAGGTTTGTTATGTTCCGGATCTTTGATTTTTAAGCATTAAGATTATTCATCTTTACACAGGTTTTTTTAGTCCATGCTTTGTGCTTTGTAATTTTTACTGTCACTATTATGCATTTTTTCTTGTTATTATATTGTGGTTTTACACTGTGTTATTGTGGGGCTTGTTACCTCACATCTTACTTGTGTGTTCACTTGTTTTTATCTCGTTGCCATGGTGATATGTAAATGTTTGCTGCTCGTTTCCCCCAGACCATCCGGCGTAGATTCACGTGACCGCGCTGTTTCCGGTGACGTCAGGGCTCTGAACCCGGAAGGGGATGCGGGCGTCCGTGGACTGCGGCCGGCGTCGGGTGAGGTACGGGCGGCATGTAAGTATAAATGTTTGTTCATGTAATATGCACTTGTTATCCTGATGACGGGGTGAGACCCCCCGAAACGTCGTTCTTGACTAAACATTTTTTGCACTTTAAAAACGCTGGGAGTGCCGCCTCTTCTTTTTGGCTATATTGGGATTTATTTTCTCATGGAGGGCACCCCAGCAAGTTATTCATAGGTGCCGCTGTCCCTCTGAGTGCCGGGTTGTATTGGTATTTATGGCTACAGGTGGCCCGTGCTCGAAACCTGATTAGCTACCAAGGCACCACAAATCAGCAGCATTTATACTTATCAGGACCTGCAGCACTGTGTTTTGCACTTAGCACTTTAAACCAGCACTGGTCTCGTTATACAGCACTTGCACTTTTTTTCTGCACGGCACATTGAAGCACTTTGTGGACAGCATGACTGGGTCTGACAGCACAGCAACGGAACTCATTAACCAGATGCTCGTGTGTGACACCACAGATACGTTTAGCTTCTCAGATGCTGAAGCTAACGACATTTTGCGGACAGAACCCCAGTTTGATCTACAGGCTAGTGGCTCAAATGAAGATTTGTATAGAGAGTGGTTCAAGCTGAAAAAACGGGAAATGGACTTCAAATACCATGGTTTGACCCTCTCTGAATACTACAGGAATAAACAGATCCCAAGGGGTTTTAGACTTCATAACATCCCGACGATTGGACGTTACAGTATTCCATTTTGTTCCAAGTGGATTGCGATCCTCAACAAGTGTTCTATGGATCTCATACTTCTCGTTATTGAGGAATCCACTAAGGAACTAAACACTGTAAAGGAGAAAATCACAGGATTTGAGCAAGAGCATCTGACTTCTCTGCGGCAAGATGACAAGACGAACTGGATTAATCAGTTACAACAACAGCTGGACACATACCAGAAGGATCTCCTTAAATTCAAAAAAGAAAAACTCATCAAAGTTCAACAGGACTATGCAGAACACAGAGTCTATAACTGGTTGAACACCACCAATAGACCACCAAGAGGCACGGTGCACTTTACTAAAACTAGAGGTCAGAGAGCTACCACCTACTCCAGCACTTCAGCTAGCGACAGTGAACTAGCACAAGCACCGAAAAATGTCCCTTTAGGTGTGGATACCCGAGCCTACAAGGCCGGGTCCAGAATAAACGCACGAGAAGGGGGAGGCAGGCGGAAAGGCAGAGGCGGAAGCAAGCCACCGAGGGGTCGAAGGACCTAATTTTCAATTTATCCAGCCACCCTCTGACTGAAGCTGAGACACAGGTGTTGGCAAAGGGTCTCAGTTTTGTTCCCACACATTTTCACCAAGATTTCCAATGGAAGGTGGATAATTTTAGGTTTCACAGAAAACTTAAAATTAGAGAGTTTTTTGATAAAAGCAAAAACAAAAATAAAGGGCTCAGTGGAACAACTGATGTGAGTGATGATGTTGGCACAGATGACATACGGGTTGTCAAGAAATTTAAACCAGTGTCAACTTTTGACCCACAGTCATTCAATCCTTCAGTCCGGACATTCCACAGATTGTTGGATACCTGCAGCCAGGAACCTCCCGCGAATGCCCCATATATTCATCATAACCTTTCAAGGGATGAGAGGTCCGCCTTGAATGATTTAAGTAAACGTCAAGACATTATTATAAGGGGAGCCGACAAGGGTGGAGCGGTGGTGGTCATGGACCTCAGCTTTTACAAACAGGAATGTCTTAGGCTGTTGGACGATGCTAAGACGTACTGTAAACTGACTGCAGACCCGACTGAGAGATTTAAGAAAGAGTTGTTGGGTATTGTACAGAATGGATTACAGGACGGTGTGATAGACTCTGACACCAAGGCATTTTTATGTAAAGCATTTCCTGTTGTTCCGATTTTTTATATTATCCTGGTAGACCGATCATATCAGCCAGGGGGTCGCTGTGTGAACCTGTAGCTAGTTTTTTGGATTTTTTTCTGCAACCAGTTATTCAGGGCACTAGAACGCACCTTAAAGACACAACGTCACTTTTAAGAGAGTTTGAGGAAATTGGTCCACTACCACCAGATTTGATAATGGCAAGCATTGATGTCACAAGTTTATATACTTGTATTCCTCACGATCTGGGCTTGGCGGCTGTGTACGAATTGATTTGTGATAATCCACTATATGAGGGACCAGAGGTAGGCTTCTTTATGAAGCTACTAGAGTTCACATTAAGGCATAACTTTTTCATATATGATGGCAGCTTTTTTCTGCAACAAGCAGGGTGTGCGATGGGGAGCCGGGTGGCCCCCTCGTATGCTAATTCATTCATGCATGTTGTGGAAGGTAAATTGTTTTTTTCAGCGCCTTCCGTTCAAAGCTATGTATTTAAATATTTTAGATACATAGATGATATTTTGTTGTTCTGGACAGGTAGCATTGAGTCGTTACAGGAGATTATATCAACACACAATGCGTCGTCCTGCCCAGCTAAGTTGACAGCGAATATTAGCACTGAGAGGGTACAGTTTCTTGACGTGGACATTAGCATCAGTGAGGGACGTCTACGAACCAGTCTGTTTGTAAAACCTACAGACCGGAACACTCTTTTACAACATAATAGCTTTCACCCTGCTGCGACCATTGACAGTTTGCCTTTTTCCCAATTCATTAGAGCCTGTCGGATTTCCAGTGATGCTAAGGATAGAGAGGTTCAAATTGACAAAATGACCTCTAAATTCCTTGAACGAGGATATCCACAGAAATTGCTTACGCAGGCTAAAATGAGGGCTCTGTCATTGGATCGACTCACATTATTGAAGCAAAAAGAACCAAGAACAGCAGTAACACAGTTAGTCCCTTGGGTTAATCGCTATACTAGCAAAAGCAAGCACACATGCAAAAGGGCCAAACAGCTTTGGCCCATCATCAACTCAGAGCCAGAATTACCATCCCTGCATAATTCACGTCTCCTGCCTAGTTTCACCAGGGGCCCCAATATTAAAGATCGAGTAGTTCGTACAGAATCACGGGGATGGGGCCACCTAAACAACAGCATTTTTTGTCTAGAAAAGGAGGGTGCTTTAGATGCACGGGGTGCACGACTTGTAGTGCGTTGATTACAGGCAATAAGTTTAATCATCCATTCTCTGGGAAGGTATTTTTCATTAAGCCAGCCTTATCCTGTACCTCGAAATTCGTGGTTTATCTTCTGTCTTGTCCTTGTGGTTTACACTACGTGGGCAAGACAGAAAGGCAATTCAAAGAAAGGATTGCCCAACACAGGACTGCCATTAGGGCAGCGTTGTTGACGGGCACCAGCGATCAAGCGGTGGCCAGACATTTTGCGCAGGCCAGACATAGCCTAGCGGCACTGAGATATAGAATGATTGCACAGGTGCCTAAGTCACTGCGAGGAGGTGACCGGGGAAAGAAGCTGCTACAATTAGAGGCCTGGTGGATCTTCACCCTTGATACTGTGAACCCCAAGGGGCTGAACGAATCTCTAAGTCTGTCTGCGTTCATTTAAATAACTCTAATTTCTTTTTTCTTTTATCTTTAACTTTGTGCAGATTCTACAATGTAGATGTTTGTGATCCAGTGCACTTTAATAGGAACACCATATTCCAGTTTGTCAGATATTTGATCTACCGATTCTATTGCCGGTATGGCAGTTGAGTCAGTATATATAACGTAGTGTAATTAGTTTACCATGAGATATTACACCTAAGTTTAGTAAGAGTACAGGTTAATTACGCAGACAGGTTTGTTATGTTCCGGATCTGTGATTTTTAAGCATTAAGATTATTCATCTTTACACAGGTTTTTTTAGTCCATGCTTTGTGCTTTGTAATTTTTACTGTCACTATTATGCATTTTTTCTTGTTATTATATTGTGGTTTTACACTGTGTTATTGTGGGGCTTGTTACCTCACATCTTACTTGTGTGTTCACTTGTTTTTATCTCGTTGCCATGGTGATATGTAAATGTTTGCTGCTCGTTTCCCCCAGACCATCCGGCGTAGATTCACGTGACCGCGCTGTTTCCGGTGACGTCAGGGCTCTGAACCCGGAAGGGGATGCGGGCGTCCGTGGACTGCGTCCGGCGTCGGGTGAGGTACGGGCGGCATGTAAGTATAAATGTTTGTTCATGTAATATGCACTTGTTATCCTGATGACGGGGTGAGACCCCCCGAAACGTCGTTCTTGACTAAACATTTTTTGCACTTTAAAAACGCTGGGAGTGCCGCCTCTTCTTTTTGGCTATATTGGGATTTATTTTCTCATGGAGGGCACCCCAGCAAGTTATTCATAGGTGCCGCTGTCCCTCTGAGTGCCGGGTTGTATTGGTATATATATATATATATATATATATATACATATACAGGATCCGGTCAGGATACTGGCAGTCAAAATACCAACACCGGAACCTAGACACTAATCAGAATGCCGGCACCAGCATCCCGACCCCCGGGATCCCAAATGATACACTGCCGGGGCCGCCGGAGAGGTAAGCCGTGGTGGTAGGTGGTTAAGTTTAGGCTGTGGTTGGAGGGTTAGGCTGCAGGGAAAGGGGTTAGGTTTAGGCTGCTGGGAGGGTGGGTTAGGTTTAGGCATCCCTGGTGAGGGTAAAACTGTGGGGGAGGGGGAGGTTAGTTTTATGCTGTGGAAAGAGGGGGTCAATTTTAGTCACCACCGGGGAGGGTTAGGTTTAGGCTGCAGGAAGGGAGGGTTAGGGGGGCACTACTAATGTATACAGTATACTTACTTTCCGCCTGTCGGGATTCTCACAATCGGGATGCAGCGGTCAGTATTCTGACCGCCGGCACTCAGAACCCAACCCAACCCATACATTATATATATATATATATATATATATATATATACATACATACATACATATCTCCTATATAATAGCCCAGATCTGTGACTTTGTGCCTCATTTGCTAACGCTGGGCGGAGTCACAACACTGGGCGGAGTTAGTCAAATGAGTCACAGATCTGGGCAAATCTATAGGAGACTAGGAGCAGTAGCAGATGGTATGGGCATGGCACAGGCAGGGGTGCATACCTCCCAGCTTTCTTCAGGCAGACAGGGGTGCATACCTCCCAGCTTTCTTCAGGCAGAAGGAGGGACACACTCTCGGCGAAAATGGTGCGTGGCCAACGAAAAGGGGGCGTGGCTTCCCGGTTTCATCAGTGAGGGGGCATGCCCAGCGCTCTGTGAGCTGCTGGCATGCCCCCAGGGGCGGATTATGAGTCCGGGGGGCCCAGGGCACTTGAGACAGGGGGGCCCTATCTCAATGCTGTGCCTGCTATGGGTTTGGGGGCATGGCCTAATCGCGGGACGCGTGGCCACGCCCCCTTATGCAAATTTCGGGATTATTTTTTTTTTAAATGGGATTTTGGCCCCTCAGCTAGGGGTAAATCCAGAGGGGGTGGTCGCTCCCCCCTACACACCAGCACAGGCAGAAGAAAGCAGGGAGGCTGCTGCCTCCCTGCAACACCACAGACCTGCCAACACGCAGCAGCGTGTGCTGACTGTAGCACAATGCTGCTGCTGTTGCTGGCAGGACGGGGGAGCTTCAGAGCTGGGACAGAGCTACTCCATCCGGGGGGCCCCCTAAAACTGTGGGGCATGCGGTACGTACCCCCTGGGCCCCCCCTTAATCCGACTCTGCTGCCGGACCCCCCCTTAATCCGTACCCCCTGATGCCCCCTCTCCCGGGTGGGACAGCGGGACAGACCCAAACAAATGGGACTGTCCTGTGAAAATCGTGACAGTTGGGAGGTATGGGGGGGTGTGAGGGAGTATGCCGTACAGACAGATGGGCACCGGCTCACTCTGTGCTTGACCCCCCACATCAGCATACTCAGCAGGGGCTCTCTGGCACGGAGGAGCATCACTTTCTGTCACACTCCATGCTTCTTAGCTGCAGTTTTGTGAGGCACCTGCCGCTGTGCAGGTTCCGTACTGCCTCTGTTATCTCCACCCTCGGCAACCCCACCGCTAGCTGCAGCGCTGCCACCCGCTGTGAGGTGCGCCCAGGTCCTTCTCACACTTTAGCTGGCGGGCAGCGCTGCAGAAGTCCGCGCTGCTTGCAGGCGCCGACTCCCTCCTCCCTCCAGCCGCAGCGTCTCCTGGGGGCTAACCAGTCACTCCCAGTCTCCTCTTACCACAGTGCCCGGCAGCCGTGAGGTCTGCGCCGCGTGCATGCTATGACCCCCTCCTCCCTCCAGCCGCACCGTCTCCTGGGGGCTAACCAGTCACTCCCAGTCTCCACATACCACAGTGCCCGGCAGCCGCGCAAGGTCCGTGGTGTGTGACTGAGGAGTGGAGGGGGACGGATGCGGATGGGCAGAGGAAGCAGGACTCCAGCCTGAGAGAGTCAGCCATGCCAAGTCTCCACCAGCAGCAGATCCCAACAGGTTGGAGTGGAACAGCAGCAGCCAGCAGCAGTGACTCCGGTAAGAAACATCTGTCTGTCACCACTGTTTTGTCCCTAATACCAATCTCTCCCGTGCCCTGTGTTCTGTCATGTCCCTGTCACCCCTGGCCTTGCCCTGTCACCCCTGGCCTTGCCCTGTCACCCCTGGCCTTGCCCTGTCACCCTTATCCTGGCCCTGTCACCCTTATCCTGGCCCTGTCACCCTTATCCTGGACCTGTCACCCTTATCCTGGCCCTGTCATCCTTATCCTGTCACCCCTATCCTGGCCCTGTCAACCCTATCCTGGCCCTGTCACCCCTGTCCTGGTCCTGCCGCCCCTACCCTGGCCCTGTCACCCCTAACCTGTCCCTGTCATTTCTGTCCTGGCCCCGTCGCCCGTCCTGGCCCCGTCACCCCTGTCCTTGCCCCGTCACCCCTGTCCTGACCATGTCACCCCTGTCCTGGCCCTGTTACTGCATACCCTCCAACTACCTTTTTGGCAGGTACAGTACCCGCAGCGCCTCCAAACCCCTCCCCAATGCACCACGCCTCCGCACCTTCCCCTCCACCACATGTGGCACTCCACCCCTCCCCCACACGCTGTGCCTCCACACCCCCTACACCACCCACGGCTCCCACTCCCCCACCCCTCCACCACCCACAGCACCTCCAGTCCCCCTCCACCATCCACCACCCATATATGTCTCCCCCCACACCTGCCCCCCCTCCACCCACAGCATCTGCAGACACCCTCCTCCATCCCTTGCGACGGTGTGAAGAGCGCCCGTAGGGCGCGATGAAGCACCTAGTATATATATATATATATATATATATATATATATACTTCGTGTGAAATGGGTGGCACTCACAAGGAACTTTAGCAGCAAATGAAATAAAGAGAGAGACCAAGCTCTGGTAACGTTTGAGCTATATTCTAGCTATCGTCAGACCAAACACATATGAACATTAAACAGACATTTATACCTTACCCCACACCTGATGCTCACTCCTCCCTGGTCCGGTGCACTAGCGGGGATAGATGACGTTGTCACAACTCAGCCGCGCGATCTAGTCCCGCCTTCCGCCTCGCGCCGTTCACTGCCAACTTCCTCCAATCCTCCCTGCAGTCCTGCGCATTTATATATATATATATATATATATATATGTAAACACACACAGCAGGTACATATATACACAGAGGGTACATTATATATATATATATATACACACATATATGTACCTGCTGTGTATATCTATGCATGTATGTACCTAGTGTGTGTGTGTGTGTGTGTGTGTGTGTGTGTGTGTGTGTATATATACACACATACAGTAGGTACATACATAGATATACACAGCAGGCACATATACACACACATTTATATATATATATATATATATATATATATATATATATATATAATAGCAGAAACCTAGGCGCTTCAGTACAGGTGTGCAGTGTTAAATTGTTGTGAGTGACACTCCTTAGCTCTTTTAAGAGTAGCTGCTCATAATACAGAATAAGTGTAAGGTGTACACTTAAAAACAAAGATAAGTAGTGGAGAAAATAAGCGATTGGGAGTGCAATAACGAGTTTTAAAAGGGGAAACAAAGTCAGGTGGGTATAGTTAAAACCAAGAGCACTTATCTGGTTTTACAAGAATTTCCAACGATTGTTGATCATTTGAGATTCACATGTAAAGAAAAAACATAACAGAGCATAGTGTGTACTGTTTTCACAAATAAATGTAATTTAGCAATAAAGGGCAATGAATTAGGGAACGTGCTTATTCCCAATTATATCAATTTGATAGCCCAGACATTTTAAAGGTAAACAAAATGACAATTTAATATAAAAGACATACAAATGGCTACACTAAAAACGTACAAGATAAAAAAGTATATTGAGGCTTATCTGTCCATCTAAAAAGGACTCAGCAGCAGACTGTCCCGATACATATAAAATAGCCAGAATACATGCGTACAGGAATTTAAAAGTTCAATCGCTTATCTGTCCATTAGAGGAGTTTCAGCAGCAGAATAGTCCCTAGGTAGCACAGCAGATGGATGGATACATACATACACAATTATATATATATATATATATATGATGTTTCCATATGTTTAAGATTGACATACGTTATACAAATAAATCCCTTACATGGGACCAGCATGAGCAGCAGCAGCAGCTGGACAGTGGACGAGGGACAGAGGTAGGCAGAGATCAAGCTGCACAGCAAGGACGGATCTTCCCTCTCCACTGCAGACTAGTCTACACAACCCGCGATTTGCGGGTGTTTGAAGAGGGGGCGGAGCCAGTGCTCAAGGGGCGGGGCCTAATCACGGGCCGCGGCCGGTGACCCGTTACAGAAAAAAAATTGGTCTGTCAGGGGGGGTTTCTGGGTACTCAGAAACCCCCACTGCGTGCGCCACTGCCTGTCAGTGCAAAAACGTGCCCATGCACACTTTAAAGGGTTGGGACAGTGTCCTAGAGGAGGCAGTATGCTGTTTGAATTGAAAATGTCCTTACAGGATCCACCACCCCCATCCAGAGATTGTTAGAGCCCCCACCACCCAGGCCACCTCACTGCATCATACTCAGAGCTAAGTCCAAGCTCCAAATTGATAAGTACACCATAATAGTAGCAACCAGGTTGGGAAAAACAAGGGGGATATAGTTTGAACAGCATACAGGTTGGATGCAAGCGTGCAAACAGCTTGGAGCGCAGAGATCCTCCGGCCAGTGGTTCAGAACTGCATCGGCTGTTATGCGCTTGGCCCGTAATGGCAGGGCGGCACAAGTTCTCACTGGCACCGGCGTTAGGAGAAGTGATGTCGGTTTTGTAGAAGCTCAAGTCCATATACAGGGGTAAAAACTTAACATGTTTCTCAGCCTGTTACCCGTGGCTGTTTCCTGAGGAAACAGCCACGGGTAACAGGCTGAGAAACATGTTAAGTTTTTACCCCTGTATATGGACTTGAGCTTCTACAAAGCAGACATCACTTCTCCTAATGCCGGTGAGAACTTGTGCCGCCCTGCCATTACGGGCCAAGCGCATAACAGCCGATGCAGTTCTGAACCACTGGCCGGAGGATCTCTGCGCTCCAAGCTGTTTGCACGCTTGCATCCAACCCATACCAACGGGAGGAATACAGCGCTGACGTCAGTGATAGAGCCGCTGAGCGCTATGTGCGGCAGAGACGGAGCCCGGCGGGAGATGTGGTAGCTGCATAAACCGGTGAGATAAGCTATCTCTACAGTTCACCTGCAGTGGACATTCAAGTTACTGTGCAATCAGTTTATTTCATAAGAATCTCATCCATAATTATTTTATGCTTAGACGGGGACGCCTGTCAGAAGCTAATCAGCTGGAAAGCTTCCATAGGAGACTTGATTCTTTGTTACATATTCAGCCTGATTCTAAGGCAGAGACACTTTGGACACATTGTATCACTACGCTGTCCCAGCGGGAGGTGAAAAAGCATTTATCAACTGTATGCATTTCCTCTAGATATGTTTGGGCTGTGAAAATAAGTGTTCCATATAAGTGTACTTAAGTATTTAGGAGGCTGAATAATATAATTTGCTACTAAGAATTGTTTACTGTGGAGCTAATTAGAGCACCTATTGCATGCTATATTGTTCTAATCAGCAATCTAGTATTCATTACCAGTGCAATCACAAGGTACCTGTGATAAGGATCACAGAAGAAATAGGCTTTGTAGATATACATATTATGTTTTAGCGTTTTAAGTGTTTATATTAACAGTTATCAATACAAAATAAATACAATTTTATCTATCCTTTATTGTGGACAGCGCTTTCAATTTAGTTCTTTCTTGTAACGGAGAAGATGACAAGGAGATGGGGGATGAGGATACAGTGGTTGACAGAGAGAAAGTGGGTGGGACTGGGAAGGCAGGGGTGACGGAGATAGTGGGTTACAGGGGAGGCAAGGGGGACAAAGAGATAATGGGTGACTGGGGATGGATGGGTGACGGAGAAAGTGGGTGACAGGGATATATTCGGTGTCTGGGGGAGGCAGGCTGACACCTCATACCTCCCAGGGGGGTGCACCACAAGACCATACCCCCTTCATGTAAGGCCACATCCCCAACTTTAATATGCAAAATGTTGGGAAAAAACATGGAATTTGACAGCAGATAAGAACCGCTAGGCCCATCTACCCATGTACACGCACATACTTACACACTAGGGTAGTTTCTTGTCGGATGCCAGTTTACCTACCAGTATATTTTTGGACTGTGAGAGGATACCAAAGTATCTGTAGGAAACCCATGCAAGAATGGGGACAACATCCAAACTCCACAAAGTTAGGGCAATGGTGGGAATTGAACCAAGGACCTCAGTGCTGTAAGGCAGTAATGCTAACCATTACACCATCGTACTGCTATGTAAGTGCATATATAGGTGTCAGTGTATGTATAGGTGTCAGCATGTGTATGTCAGTGTTTGTATAGTTGTCAGTGTATGTATAGGTGTCAGTGTGTGCATTATGGTGTATGTATAGGTGTCAGTGGTCAGTATGCATATAGGTGTCAGCGTGTGTATATCAGTGTACAGATATAGCCACACTCTTCCAGTCTGCAGAATGGCCACGTGGGCACCTGCGCCACGTCTAGGTGTGCGTCTTAGTACGCTGCCCATGTATTCTTATGGGTGCACGCACTCATACAAACATGCTAGTCGCGAGCATGCGAATATGGCAAACTACAGGCTAGAAGAGCGTGGCTACATCTGTATGTACAGGTGTCAGCGTGTGTATGTTGGTGTATGTACAGATGTCAGCATGTGTATGTACAGGCGTCAGTGCATGCATATCGGTGTATGTACAGGTTTCAGCGTGTGTATGTTGGTGTATGTACAGATGTCAGCATGTGTATGTACAGGCGTCAGTGCATGCATATCGGTGTATGTACAGGTGTCAGTGTGTGCATGTCGGTATATGTACATGTGTCAGCGTGTGTACGTGGTGCTGTGTTACATCTGTGTGTGTGATATACGGTACAGTAACACAGGTGTGTTATACACAATAGCAGCCCCCACAGAACATTATTACATATGACATTAGAAACCCCCTCACAGGGAGCCTCAGAAATCCCTACAGTGCACAGTACATGACACACACACACACACACACACACACACACACACACACACACACACGATACATATATCACACACACAGTACATGATACATATCACATACATGATACATACATGATAAATGCACGAAGCACACACATGTGACAGACCTGGGCTGGTGATAAGGCACTGGCCTCCAGGCAGTGTTTCAGGAGCCCCCTCCAGATGTTGGCACTGAAGTCAGCAACAACCACCCCCAGCTTGGCCAGCCTGAACTGGCCTCCAGGTGGCTGGGATCATTCCCCAGAAGCAGGGCCTCCATGTCCCTGGGGCTGAGAACAACCGGGCAGAGCACCGCCACATAAAGAAAACAAAAGAATAAATAAACAGCGCTACCAGGTGCTGGTATTCAAAAAAATAAATAAAATTTAATAAAGATGAATTAATGTCATAAACACATATTAAAATCAATTGAATAAAACAAGCCTCATATGCCAGTAATACGACCAAAGGAAATTTCTACGGACTCATGTGAAGGCCAAGTGATGATAGGATTGTTCCAATGCTTTATTAAATCATATCCTGCATGGATAACCATAAGATAATTACCGGATCCTGAGTGGAAGATGGCAGGGTATTCCACCTAGCGCGGTGATGATGACTCTGTCCTGCGCAAATGTGAATGGTGGTTCTCCCTTTTTGTTAAATGTCCACATGCATGGATCGGTCTCCGGATAAATGAGTGTTGGATGGGTCAGAGCTCTGAAGACCACTGTGGGTCGTCCCAAATCTTTAAATCCAATTTTAGGAAAGGCAATGGATAGTCAATTCCATAGATACACTGGCCTTGGCGATGTCCTGGTCATAGGCTGGCAACCTAACGCGTTTCACTGTCTGTTTGGCAGCTTTATCAAAGGTAGTGTACTGGAGGCTTACTTCCCCTTATATAGGGGATTTAATAAAGAAATAACCAGCACCTGAATAAACATTGATTACATAAATTTATTTAAAACAATCTCAAATTCTCTAAGGAGCAGCAGGAGAACAGACTATATAATAATCATATCTTTCAATTGAAAAACGAAACCTATAAACTACTTAAAAAGGACTTTTTTATCCAACATATTCAAACAAACGATCATGTGATCTTAAGCACATGACCGCTCTAACCCTTATTATTGGCTCTTATACACAACAGATCCCGTCGCTATAGCAACTATGGAATCCCCATTCAAGCTCCCGGATAATTATGCCTATACTTGGATATCCGGCGACGTCATACTTCCGGTCACGTGTTTATAATCACGTGATCGAACACATTGATATAGCAACTACGTAATCCTCATTCTAACTCCCGGATGTCCATATCCCTACTCAGGCAACCGATGACGTCATATTTCCGGTCACGTGTTTACGATCACGTGATCGGACCATGTTTAGTGACGTTTAGACCTTGATAATAAAGCCTTTATTACTGCCATGAGTCTACAGAACACCGGCATCAAACCTCCGATCACGTGGGCACAATCACATGATCGGACGGAAACCCATGACGTAATTACAGTCACGTGATGGAGCCGCAACCAATAACAGAAGAGATAGCCCTTTTATCCCTTATAGGGCTTACAGTAAATCGTCTACCTGTTCATAAACTTTCCAATATATAAATGTAATTATATATGGAACATAAACCGCAACAAGCATAACATGCATATATATTTGTAGATTTTCTGATCCTATAAATGTATTCTAAGCAAAATAATAATAATAATAACACAAAAATATAAAAAATATAAAAAAACTATATATATTGTTAAATAATGATAAATTAATAGATAAGATCTCAAGTCAGGAAACAGCTTTCTAAGTCCTGGATATATATATATACAGCATAAACAACACCAAGTGCCATATGCATAAATATTTTCTGATCCTGTAAATAATAAATAAACAAATAAGGTAATAAATAAATAAATAATATCTTATTTTGGCACAATTTCTATCTTAACATGTATGTTCCAAAAAACATGAAAACCCATTTATAAATTTCATTCCAAATGATATTAATTTTACCTAAGCATATTTTATAGAAAAATTTCAATTTCTAGACAGTGATAGTACTTCTTTCTTGACAGATACCTAGGATCTATCTAGATATATGACCAGACAACAAAATGAGGTTGACTCAGGCCCACAAATAGTCGATCATAAGACCGAATTAAGTTCCATTGCTTCGTTCAGACCATGGGGATGTAAGGAGTTAAGCTTAAATATCCAGTAGATCTCTTGTTTACAAAGGGTTTTGAACCTGTCACCTCCTCGTTTTGTTTTAATGATTTGTTCTAAACCGGTAACCTTTAATGTACTGGGGTCCCCTTGATGACATTCGAAAAAGTGTCGAGATACACTATGGTCCAGTTTTTTATTTATGACATTACGTCGATGTTCCATAAATCTGATTTTTAGGGGGCGTGTGGTCCTACCAATATACCTCATGTTGCAACTACAGTGCAACATATAAATCACCCAATCTGTATTACAATTAATGAAACTTTTTATGCTGTATATATCCTCATCTGTATCTATAGTAATACTTTTTGTTCGATTCATAGTGTGGGTACAAGTGGTGCATCTTGTTTTCCCACACTTAAAGAATCCCTTAGTTCTGGTGGCCAACCACCCTCCTTCCCCAGATTTCTCACTCAAACCAGGGTCATTTTTAAGCATACTTGGAGCCAGCATAGTTTTAAGTGATCTATTCTTTTTAAAAATAACTTTCGGAATACAGGGTAAGTCATCTTTCAAAAGAGGGTCCTGCTTCAAAATATTATAATTTCGACTGAAACTTTGTTTGATTTCTCCAGATCTATTATTATATTTAGTAATGAAGGCTAAATCCCTAGACTGAAAATTCGTTTTTTTCTTCTCCCCAAAAATAAGTGTCTCTCTATCTAACTCTGAGACTTCCTCAAATGTTTTTCTTACCAATTCCTTAGGATAGCCCCGACAATTAAAAGAATCAATCATTGACTCTGCTTGTTCTGAGAAAACGTCTTTTTTAGAGCAGTTGCGTTTTATTCGCAGCAATTGCCCTTTTGGGATGTTGTCTTTCCAGGGGGTATAATGTGCGCTAGTGTAATGAAGATATGCATTACTGCCTATTTCTTTAACATAGTTTCTGGTTTCGATTTTTTCATCAACAATCTCCAGGGTTAAATCCAAATGTGTGTGAACGTTAAATTAAAAGTGTTAGTGTTAAGTGTTTTAACGAAATGGGAAGCCGTGTCTGAATCCCCATCCCAAATTGGGATGGGGATTCAGACACGGCTTCCCATTTCGTTAAAACACTTAACACTAACACTTTTAATTTAACGTTCACACACACCTATGATAGACACAAAATCAATTATTTGGATTTAACCCTGGAGATTGTTGATGAAAAAATCGAAACCAGAAACTATGTTAAAGAAATAGGCAGTAATGCATATCTTCATTACACTAGCGCACATTATACCCCCTGGAAAGACAACATCCCAAAAGGGCAATTGCTGCGAATAAAACGCAACTGCTCTAAAAAAGACGTTTTCTCAGAACAAGCAGAGTCAATGATTGATTCTTTTAATTGTCGGGGCTATCCTAAGGAATTGGTAAGAAAAACATTTGAGGAAGTCTCAGAGTTAGATAGAGAGACACTTATTTTTGGGGAGAAGAAAAAAACGAATTTTCAGTCTAGGGATTTAGCCTTCATTACTAAATATAATAATAGATCTGGAGAAATCAAACAAAGTTTCAGTCGAAATTATAATATTTTGAAGCAGGACCCTCTTTTGAAAGATGACTTACCCTGTATTCCGAAAGTTATTTTTAAAAAGAATAGATCACTTAAAACTATGCTGGCTCCAAGTATGCTTAAAAATGACCCTGGTTTGAGTGAGAAATCTGGGGAAGGAGGGTGGTTGGCCACCAGAACTAAGGGATTCTTTAAGTGTGGGAAAACAAGATGCACCACTTGTACCCACACTATGAATCGAACAAAAAGTATTACTATAGATACAGATGAGGATATATACAGCATAAAAAGTTTCATTAATTGTAATACAGATTGGGTGATTTATATGTATCACTGTAGTTGCAACATGAGGTATATTGGTAGGACCACACGCCCCCTAAAAATCAGATTTATGGAACATCGACGTAATGTCATAAATAAAAAACTGGACCATAGTGTATCTCGACACTTTTTCGAATGTCATCAAGGGGACCCCAGTACATTAAAGGTTACCGGTTTAGAACAAATCATTAAAACAAAACGAGGAGGTGACAGGTTCAAAACCCTTTGTAAACAAGAGATCTACTGGATATTTAAGCTTAACTCCTTACATCCCCATGGTCTGAACGAAGCAATGGAACTTAATTCGGTCTTATGATCGACTATTTGTGGGCCTGAGTCAACCTCATTTTGTTGTCTGGTCATATATCTAGATAGATCCTAGGTATCTGTCAAGAAAGAAGTACTATCACTGTCTAGAAATTGAAATTTTTCTATAAAATATGCTTAGGTAAAATTAATATCATTTGGAATGAAATTTATAAATGGGTTTTCATGTTTTTTGGAACATACATGTTAAGATAGAAATTGTGCCAAAATAAGATATTATTTATTTATTTATTACCTTATTTGTTTATTTATTATTTACAGGATCAGAAAATATTTATGCATATGGCACTTGGTGTTGTTTATGCTGTATATATATATCCAGGACTTAGAAAGCTGTTTCCTGACTTGAGATCTTATCTATTAATTTATCATTATTTAACAATATATATAGTTTTTTTATATTTTTTATATTTTTGTGTTATTATTATTATTATTTTGCTTAGAATACATTTATAGGATCAGAAAATCTACAAATATATATGCATGTTATGCTTGTTGCGGTTTATGTTCCATATATAATTACATTTATATATTGGAAAATTTATGAACAGGTAGACGATTTACTGTAAGCCCTATAAGGGATAAAAGGGCTATCTCTTCTGTTATTGGTTGCGGCTCCATCACGTGACTGTAATTACGTCATGGGTTTCCGTCCGATCATGTGATTGTGCCCACGTGATCGGAGGTTTGATGCCGGTGTTCTGTAGACTCATGGCAGTAATAAAGGCTTTATTATCAAGGTCTAAACGTCACTAAACATGGTCCGATCACGTGATCGTAAAACACGTGACCGGAAATATGACGTCATCGGTTGCCTGAGTAGGGATATGGACATCCGGGAGTTAGAATGAGGATTACGTAGTTGCTATATCAATGTGTTCGATCACGTGATTATAAACACGTGACCGGAAGTATGACGTCGCCGGATATCCAAGTATAGGCATAATTATCCGGGAGCTTGAATGGGGATTCCATAGTTGCTATAGCGACGGGATCTGTTGTGTATAAGAGCCAATAATAAGGGTTAGAGCGGTCATGTGCTTAAGATCACATGATCGTTTGTTTGAATATGTTGGATAAAAAAGTCCTTTTTAAGTAGTTTATAGGTTTCGTTTTTCAATTGAAAGATATGATTATTATATAGTCTGTTCTCCTGCTGCTCCTTAGAGAATTTGAGATTGTTTTAAATAAATTTATGTAATCAATGTTTATTCAGGTGCTGGTTATTTCTTTATTAAATCCCCTATATAAGGGGAAGTAAGCCTCCAGTACACTACCTTTGATAAAGCTGCCAAACAGACAGTGAAACGCGTTAGGTTGCCAGCCTATGACCAGGACATCGCCAAGGCCAGTGTATCTATGGAATTGACTATCCATTGCCTTTCCTAAAATTGGATTTAAAGATTTGGGACGACCCACAGTGGTCTTCAGAGCTCTGACCCATCCAACACTCATTTATCCGGAGACCGATCCATGCATGTGGACATTTAACAAAAAGGGAGAACCACCATTCACATTTGCGCAGGACAGAGTCATCATCACCGCGCTAGGTGGAATACCCTGCCATCTTCCACTCAGGATCCGGTAATTATCTTATGGTTATCCATGCAGGATATGATTTAATAAAGCATTGGAACAATCCTATCATCACTTGGCCTTCACATGAGTCCGTAGAAATTTCCTTTGGTCGTATTACTGGCATATGAGGCTTGTTTTATTCAATTGATTTTAATATGTGTTTATGACATTAATTCATCTTTATTAAATTTTATTTATTGTTTTGAATACCAGCACCTGGTAGCGCTGTTTATTTATTGTTTTGTTTTCTTTATGTGGTGACTGACTATCACCTTGATTTAACAGCCGCTTTAGGAAAACAGCCCTGTCTAAGCGCCCGGAGAAAAAATATACTGATTTATTAGTGTATTTTTTTATTAAATATCTAGAGCACCGCCACAGCCTGGGAGCTCACTACCTCCTGCAGCTTGTAAGCCTGGGAGGGCTGCGGAGCTGAAGTAGGAAGATACCTGGAAGGGAGAGCGTCCCCTGCCCATTCAGTGCTGCACACTCCCTTCAGCTGGGAGGCCCGCGACACACCCCACAATCCTCCAGCAGCAGCAGCGCCCGTGGCCAGTGCAGCAACAGGAGCCCAGAGCGAAGGCCAACATCTACATCTCTGTGCCCAGGCACCACCAAATATAATTGTTGTCAGTCCAGCTGAAGTTATAGATTTCTGCTATATTCTGCATTTTAGAGCTGACGCAGTGACTGTATGACTGCGGGATCCTCCAGCGGCAGTGGATATAATGAAAAACGCTTCCAAGGATACACTGTCCTTGGGGTGCCCCCCTCTGCCGTCTGCAATAGCGCCCAGGGCACATGCCCTGCTCGCACCCTCCTAGTTATGCCACCAGTCTCCAGAAAGATCAACCTCCTAGAACACGTATAGAAGGGACTGTAATAAAGTGCAAATTTTCGTCAACTTAAATCACAGAAATTTGCAGCCTGATTGGCCTCCATAATGTGCAGTAGGTTATAAAGCCAGCATTCCAGCATGTTTGTTGGCAAAATATAAATAAAAATAAAAGCGTGGTGTTACCCAAATAAGCACACTTTAGAATATAAGCTCTCACAAGGGCCCTCTTCCCTCATGTGCTTTTCCATCTCTTACTTAACCTTTATCTTCTTTTCAGTACTCCCTTCGACGGCACCAAATCTCTCGGTTTTCTGCTGCCCTAATACTTATTTCAGTGTCATCTGCTGACACAGCTATGTTTAAATACTCTGTCCTTGTACTATATTGTCTTGAAGTGTAAGTCACTGTTTTCTTGTTTTGTTTATTTATTTATGTACCCTGTGGATACATATGTGGGCACCGTGGCGCCATATAATTAAAGGATGATAATAATAATAATAATAATAATGACTAGCACTAGCACTTCTGCCTGGGCTGTAATAACAAAAAACATAGGGACAAATAAGCATAGGATGCCCCCCAAATTCCCCAATAACTGTACTATGCATTACTAGCCAGTGCTAATAGCACTATGGTAGTGTGGCATACTTGGCATGGGCTCCACCCCCTCCCCTTCAATAGTGCCAACCAGCTGTGGCTAATATCTCCAGGGAAGTGTGGCCTGCAAAAGAAAATATGGCCCCCATGGGACAACCAGCCCTGTGCTAACAGCACTAGGGCAAAAAATGTGTTGTCTAAAATAGTATTAATATTCTTCTTTACTAGCACTTTACAGGTCACAGCCCTGACATGCCCAATTTTAAGGGCTTTCAGGCTAGGAGAACCACCAGCATGTCTTGGCTCTTGGCATATAGGTCCTGTTGCCAACATTATAAAAAAAACTATTAGAATTAGGACATAACACAAACCATAGAAAAAATACTTTATTCAAAAAACACACCCCTAGAACCCTCATTCATCAGTTTAATAGTCGCTTAACTCTTGAGCATTTAAATGGGAAGTAAAGGCAACGCTCATGAAAGCTCCCATAATCTGACCAATAGGAGCACTCACATTTATTTATCTCTATGGCACTGCCCATGTGTGACCAAGCAGTATCATCAGTGCTCATAAGAGGCAGTCATGTCATATGAAAATAGCATTATTTTTGTGGGCCACTCTTCCCTATGTATACCACCCTTATGAAGAGGCGTAGCGTGGAGACATGACACCCGGAGCAGAGTTATGTCATGGCGTCCCCACCTACCACCACACATACATACATAGATTCACACACATTTAGGCACAGACATACATAAACACACACATGTACACACAGATACATACACACATAAACACAAAAATACACACAGATATACATAAACACACACATATACACAGATATATACATATACACAGATATATACACAGATATATACATATACACAGATATATACACATATACACACACATATATATTATAAGGGCACGGTCGTGCCCTTATATTAAGGCTGAATCGAACAAACGGAATTCTCCCATAGGGAACTTCTGAGATGGGGGCATGGTGTTTGAGGGGCTCCACCTCAAAAGTGATTGGACGTACTGAGCTGAAATTTGGCAAGGACGCGTAGAATCGTCACCTGGTGCTGCATGCCAAATTTCAGGGCAAAAGAATAAAAAATGAGGAATTGGGAGTAACCTAAAGTTTCAACTGTCAGTTTTTTTCTGCGACTTCCTGGTTGGCTTTTTGACACCGTTTTCCCATATAGTGAATGATAATTTTTTTGGGAAGGCATAACTCAGGATAGAGGACGAATTAAGACTTGGGGTTTGTTTTATTAGATAGATCTTGTCCCAGTGTAGTGCCTTTTGGGGTTGTGGTTTTTCAGAAAGTTATAGTTGTTTTTTAATTAAGTAAAATATGCCCCATTATAAAGATAGGGCTTTTCAATTTGTTGCGGCTGCGCAGTGGACGCCAGCAGGGGGTTTACGCAGAGAAGCTTCATATGGGTGTACAAATATGGCCGACTTTGAAGCCAGCCCAGTCCCCTTGGTAGATTGCCGCGCTGTTGAGCCTGAGGCACTAGGCTCACCATAAGGACGGGACCCGCAGCCGCCAGTATTCTCAATTACAGGCACACAGCGACAGCTTTCAGACTTGAGGAGTGGAGCGGGGAGAAAAGGTGCACGGAGGGACACGCAGCCGCCGGCATTCCCCGTTATAGTAATGATGATTTAGTGACTCATAGTGCACCGAAGCCAGCCGCTGCCAGTAACAATGAGGGAAGCGGAGAAATTAGGCAGTCTGGCCAGTCTCCTCCGGCCATACTGCTTATCTGCGTCCTCATTGTTACTGCCCGCAGCTGGCTTCGGTGCACTATGAGTCACTAAATCATCATTAGTATAACGGGGAACACCGGCGGCTGCGGGTCCCTCCGTGCACCTTCTCTCCCCGCTCTGCTGTGTGCCTGTCTCCAGCTCCAGCTGTCTCCTGTCTCTTGTTTGGGGCTTGACAAGCATTGTAGTCAGAGGCAGAACTACCGCCAGTGCAACCAGTGCGTTGCACTGGGGCCCGCCACTGTCCAGGGGCCCAAAGCATGTAATGAGTCTAACTGACTCATTACATACCGCTGTGTGCTGTGGGCAACCGCTGCCCGCAGCACACAGCCGCCCGGACAGAGAGGAGAGGAGCGCAGCGGTACGGGGGAGAAGGAGGAGGAGGGAGGTGGAGGATGGAGCCGCAGCAGCACTTTACTACTGGTTGAGGCGCTGCTGCTGCTGTCTCTCTGCTTCACTATAGGCTGTCTTCCGAGAACAGCCTATAGTGAAGCAGAGGGGGGGCAGCAGCAGCAGCAGCGCCTCCACCAATAACACAGCGCTGCTGCGGCTCCCTCCTCCACCTCCCTCCTCCTCCTTCTCTCCTGCCCGGGAATCATGACCAGAAGCTGCACCGAGGAGCCTGAGCCAGCGGAGAGGGTAAGTATAATTAATTCCATTCTTTCTTTCTTTCTTTCTTTCTTTCTTTCTTTCTTTCTTTCTTTCTTTCTTTCTTTCTTTCTTTCTTTCTTTCTTCAAAAAGGGGGACTGCCTGCCGCACTGTGTAAAAAGGTGGAATCTGCTTGCCGGAATGTGTAAAAAGGGGGAATCTGCCTGCCGCAATGTGTAAAAAGGGGGAATCTGCTTGCCGCAATGTGTAAAAAGGGGGAATCTGCCTGCCGCAATGTGTAAAAAGGGGGAATCTGCCTGCCGCAATGTGTAAAAAGGGGGAATCTGCCTGACGTAATGTGTAAAAAGGGGGAATCTGCCTGACGCAATGTGTAAAAAGGGGGAATCTGCCTGACGCAATGTGTAAAAAGGGGGAATCTGCCTGACGCAATGTGTAAAAAGGGTGAATCTGTCTGCCGTGATGTGTAACAAGGGCACACTATCTGCCGTAATGTATAAAAATGGGACGCTGTCTGCCGTTATGTGTAAAAAGGGCACGCTGTCTGCCGTTGTGTAAAAAGGGCACGCTGTCTGCCGTTATGTGTAAAAAGTGTATGCTGTCTGCTGCTATGTTTAACAAGGGCACGCTGTCTGCCGTTATGTGAAAAAGTGTACGCTGTCTGCCGCTATGTGTAACAAGGGCACGCTGTCTGCCGTTATGTGTAAAAAGGGGGACGCTGTCTGCCGTTATGTGTAAAAAGTGCACGCTGTCTGCCGCTATGTGTAACAAGGGCACGCTGTCTGCCGCTATGTTTAACAAGGGCACGCTGTCTGCCATAATGTGTAAAAAGTGTACGCTGTCTGCCGCTATGTGTAACAAGGGCACGCTGTCTGGCGTTATGTGTAAAAAGGGGACGCTGTCTGCCGTTATGTGTAAAAAGTGCACGCTGTCTGCCGCTATGTGTAAAAAGGGCACGCTGTCTGCCGTAATGTGTAAAAAGGGGACACTGTCTGTTGTAATGTGTAAAAAGAGGAATCTGTCCGCCGTAAGGTGTAAAAGGGACTCTACCTGGTGTAGTGGTGCTACTGTGCAGCGTAATTTGAATAATGGAGACTACTGTGCACCGTTTTATGAATTGGTATTATTTTGTGGCCACACCCCTTCCCCACGAAGCCACGCCACTATGTATTTTTGCACGCACCTACGGCGCGCACTGCCCCTGTTTTGCATGCAGGGGTGGGGCTCCGATGCCGTTTCTTGCACACAGTGCTAAAATGTCTAGTTACGGCACTGTTGCTAGGTATCCATTTCTCTGAGCAGGTCCCCCTCACCAGGTCCTCTCCAGGGGTGAGGGGGTGGACTTGGATGGGATGGGGAGCCCAAAGCATTTTGTCGCACCTGGGTCCACCGCTCGCTAGTTCCGCCACTGGTTGTAGTGTCCCTCGGATTGATGGTTGAGCTGGAGGAGCTGCCAGCGGGCTGCTTGAGGTCAGTGCTCATTCCGATGCAATGATCCAGTGAAGGGAAGGGCTGAGCTGTAGACATGCACAGTCCGCGCTGCAGCTTTGCAGAACCTCTGTCTGGTGCTGATTGCTGAGGCTGTGCTGCCTTTCTCTCTTGCTTTCTGGGAGGGAATATTTGCTGCCGCTGACCTCCCTCGGCGTGTACACGGGCAGAGAGCTGGATGTTAATAGAGGTGTATTTATGTTGGTGCGGAGTTTATGTGCCTGAGGCTCAGTGCCACTGCCCGCTGCCTCTTTATTTAAACACTATCAGAGCTTGCCTCAACTGTCCTCTGCTCGTTGTGTTACGTCACGGTGTGCCCCCTCCACAGCAGCACCCCCCCCCCCCCCCATCCTCCTCCACCCTCACCCTTTCTCACTGAGCAGTATAAGCAACAGGGCTTTCCTCCCAGACAGAGTAACCTGGACGTGGTCATGCAGTACAAGATATCATATTACTGTTATATTATATATATATATATATATATATATATATATATTATAAGGGCATGGTTGTTTCCGGCCTCCCCCCGCTGTGTGCCCGGCTCCCCTCCCCTCCCACTGTGTGCTCGCCGCCCCCCCGCTTTGTGCCAGCTCCCCCATTCCTCCCCCCTGTGCTGTGTGTCCGGCCACCCCCCTCCTCCCGCTGTGTGTCCGGCCACCCCCCCTCCTCCCGCTGTGTGTCCGGCCAAACCCCCCCTCCTCCCACTGTGTGTCCTGCCACCCCCCTCCTCCTGCTGTGTGTCCGGCCACCCCCTCCTCCCGCTGTGTGTCCGGCCAAAACCCCCCCCTCCTCCCGCTGTGTGTCCAGCCACCACCCCCTCCTCCTGCTGTGTGTCCGGCCACCACCCCCTCCTCCTGGTGTGTGTCTGGCCACCCCCCTCCTCCCGCTGTCTGTCCGCCCCCCCCCCCTCCCTCCTCCTGCTGTGTGTCCGGCCATCCCCCCTCCTCCTGCTGTGTGTCCGGCCAAACCCCCCCTCCTCCTGCTCTGTGTAACTCGCAACCACCCCCTCCTCCTGCTGTGTGTCCGGCCACCCCCCCTCCTCCCGCTGTGTGTCCGGCCACCACCCCCTCCTCCCGCTGTGTGTCCGGCCACCCCCCCTCCTCCCGCTGTGTGTCCGGCCACCCCCCTCCTCCTGCTGTGTGTCCGGCCACCACCCCCTCCTCCCGCTGTGTGTCCGGCCACCACCCCCTCCTCCCGCTGTGTGTCCGGCCACCCCCCCTCCTCCTGCTGTGTGTCCAACCCCCCCTCCCCCTCCCGCTGTGTCCTTGCACGCTGTATCTGCAGGGCGCTGTGCCAGGCACAGAGTCCCCACCACCCGACACTGCAGTTTGACACAGCCACACTCTGCCACCATCACAATGAAGAGCGAGAGAGCTAGAACAAGAACCCATTACATCACTAGATCCGAGCACCAGAAGTCCTAGGACATCGAGACACAGACCGCACTTCAGCAGCACCATTTAGAGAACCAGTCCTCCACCAAGGTACCAGTAGCGCAGCGCTGGGTGAGTTCTGACAGCCCCCCCCCACTGTGTGCCCGGCTCCCACCCCTCCCGCTGTATGTCCGGCCACCCCCCTCCCTCCTCCTCCTCCCCCCACTGTGTGTCCTGCCACCCCTCTCCCTCCTCCCGCTGTGTGTCCGGCCACCACACCCCCTTCCGCTGTGTGTCCGGCCACCCCCCCTCCCGCTTGTGTCCGACCCCCCCTCCTGCTGTGTGTCCAGGACATGCCCCCTCCCCTCCCGCTCTGTGCCCGGCCACCCTCCCTCCCCTCCCGCTGTGTGTCCAAACCCCCCTTCACCTCCCGCTGTGTGTCCGACCCCCCCTACTGCTGTGTGCCCGGCCACCCCCCCTCCCCTCCCATCCCGCTGTGTGCCCGGCCACCACCCCTCCCCTCCCGCTGTGTGCCCAGCCACTCCCCCCTTCCCTCCTGCTGTGTGTCCGGCCACCCCCCCCCCTCCAACTGTGTATCCGGCCACTCCCACCCCTCCCCATCTCTCCCGCTGTGTGTCTGGCCATGAACCCTTTCCACACCATCCGCTCGCTGTGTGTTCGGTCACCCCCCCCCGCTGTGTGTCCGGCCACCCCCCCCCTCCTGCTGTGTGTCCAGCCACCCCCCCTCCTCCTGCTGTGTGTCCGGCCACCCCTCCTCCTCCTGCTGTGTGTCCGGCCATACCCCCCCCGGCTCCTCCTGCTGTGTGTCCGGCCACCCCCCCCCATCCTCCCACTGTGTGTCCGGCCACCCCCCCTCCTCCCGCTGTGTGTCCGGCCACCCCCTCCTCCCGCTGTTTGTCCGGCCACCCCCCCTCCCCCGCTGTGTCCAACCCCCCCTCCCGCTGTGCGTCCGGCCACCCCCCCTCCTCCCACTGTGTGTCCGGCCACCCCCCCCTCCTGCTGTGTGTCCGACTACCCCCCTTCCTCCCTCCTGCTGTGCATCTGGCCACCCCCCCTCCTACCGCTGTGTGTCTGGCCACCACCCCCTCCCCTCCCGCACTCGCTGTGTGTCCGTTCATCCCCCCCCCCTCCCGCTGTGTGTTCGGCCACCCACCCCCTCCTCCCGCTGTGTGTCCGGCCACCCACCCCCTCCTCCCGCTGTGTGTCCGGCCACCCACCCCCTCCTCCCGCTGTGTGTCCGGCCACCCCCCTCCTCCTGCTGTGTGTCCGGCCAACCCCTCCCCCCCCCCGCCTCCCGCTGTGTGGGTTTTTTCGTCATATATTTCTCATAGCTCCCCAGCTCCCCGCTCCCGCTGTGTGCCCAACTCCCCTCCCCTCCCACTGTGTGAACGCTCCTCCTGCTGTGTGCCCAGCTCCCCCGTTCCTCCCCCCTGTGCTGTGTGTCCGGCAACCCCCCTCTCCTCCACCCCCTCCCGCGGTGTGTCCGGCCACACCCCCTCCTCCTGCTGTGTGTCCGGCCACACCCCCCTCCCGCAGTGTGTCCAGCCACCCCCCCTCCTCCTGCTGTGTCCATCCCACGCTGTATCTGCAGGGCGCTCTGCCAGGCACAGAGTCCCCACCGCCCGGCACTGCAGTGTGACACAGTATGTCCGGCCACCCCCCCCTCCCCCACTCCCGCTGTGTGTCTGGCCATCCCCCTCCTCCTCCCGCTGTGTGTCCGACCAGCCCCTCCTCTTGCTGTGTCCTTCCCATGCTGTATCTGCAGTGCACTGTGCCAGGCACAGAGTCTCCACCGCATGGCACTGCAGTGTGACACAGCCACACTCTGCCACCATCGCAATGAAGAGTGAGAGCTAGACCAAGAACCCACTACATCACTAGATCCGAGCACCAGAAGTCCTAGGACATCGAGACACAGACCGCACTTCAGCAGCACCATTTAGAGAACCAGTCCTCCACCAAGGTACCAGTAGCGCAGCGCTGGGTGAGTTCTGACAGTCCCCCGCTGTGTGCTCAACTCCCACCCCTCCCGCTGTGTGTCCGGCCACCCCCCCCTCCTCCCGCTGTGTGTCCAGCCACACACCCCCTCCCGCAGTGTGTCCGGCCACCCCCCCTCCTCCTGCTGTGTCCATCCCACGCTGTATCTGCAGGGCGCTCTGCCAGGCACAGAGTCCCCACTGCCCGGCACTGCAGTGTGACACAGTATGTCCGGCCACCCCCCCCCCCCCCCACTCCCGCTGTGTGTCCGGCCATCCCCCTCCTCCTCCCGCTGTGTGTCCGACCAGCCCCTCCTCCTGCTGTGTCCTTCCCACGCTGTATCTGCAGTGCACTGTGCCAGGCACAGAGTTTCCACCGCATGGCACTGCAGTGTGACACAGCCACACTCTGCCACCATCGCAATGAAGAGCGAGAGCTAGACCAAGAACCCACTACATCACTAGATCCGAGCACCAGAAGTCCTAGGACATCGAGACACAGACCGCACTTCAGCAGCACCATTTAGAGAACCAGTCCTCCACCAAGGTACCAGTAGCGCAGCGCTGGGTGAGTTCTGACAGCCCCCCGCTGTGTGCTCAACTCCCACCCCTTCCGCTGTGTGTCCGGCCACCCCCCTCCCTCCTCCGCCTCCCGCTGTGTGTCCGGCCACCCCACCCCCGCCTCCCGCTGTGTGTCCGGCCACCACCCCCCACCGCTGTGTGACCGGCCACACCCCTCCCCTCCCGCTGTGTGCCCGGCTCCCCCCCTCCATCTGTGTGTCCGGCTGCACACCCTCCCTCCAGCTGTGTGTCCAACCCCCCTCCCCCTCCCGCTGTTTGTCCGACCCCTCCCGCTGTGTGTCTGGCCATACCCCCTCCCCACCCCTCCCGCTGTGTGTCTGGCCATACCCCCTCCCCACCCCTCACACTGTGTGTCCGGAACCCCCCCCCTGCGCGCTGTGTGTCCGGTCACCCCTCCCCCGCTGTGTGTCCGACCACCCCCCTCCCGCTGTGTGTTCGGAAACACCCCCCCCCCCCCCCGCTGTGTGTTTTTTGTCATATATTTCTCATAGCTCCCCAGGTCCCCGCTCCCGCTGTGTGCCCGACTCCCCTCCCCTTCCGCTGTTTGCCTGGCTGCCCTCCCCTCCACTCTCGCTGTGTGCATGCCCCACTGCTGTGTGCCTGCCCCCTCTCCCGCTGTGTGCTCATCTCCCCCGTTCCTCCCCCCTGTGCTGTGTGCCTGCCCCCCCCTGCTGTGTGCCCGGCACCCCCACTCCTCCCCCCCGTGCTGTGTGCCTGGCTCCCCAGCTCCTCCCCCCTGTGCTGTGTGCCAGGAACCCCCCCCCCCCGTTATGTGTGCCTGGCTCACCCACCCCCGTTCTGTGTGCCCGGCTCCCCCACTCCCGTTCTGTGTGCCTGGCTCTCCTGCCCAGCCCTCCACTGTGTGCCCGGCTCCCCCCCTTCCGCTGTGTGCCCGGTTTCCCCTTTCCCCGATGTGTGCCCAGCTCTCGACCCCCCCTGTTCTGTGTACCCGGCTCCCCACCCCCCATTCTGTGTGCCCGGCTCCCCCTCTCCTCCCTCCGTTCTGTGTGCCTGGCTCACCCTCTCCTCCCCCCCTGTGCTGTGTGCCTAGCTCAACATCACCCACCCCCGTTGTGTGTGCTTGGCTTCTCAGCACCCACCCCCGCACCCCACAATGTGCTGTGTGCCTGGCTCCTCCCGCCCTGTGCTGTGTTCCCGGCTCCAACCCCCCCTCCTGCTGTGTGCCTGGATCCCCCACTCCTCTCCCCGTGCTGTGTGCATGGAAACACCCCTACCCCGTTCTCTCACACTCAAGACACCAGAAAGAAAATTTTAAAGCATTCTGTTAGGCCTTAATCTACAATGCATAGCCCTGAATTTACCAATGTGTATGTCATTGCAAAAGCTTTAACACACAAGCAGCACCTGACACTCATATACACGTGCAACACCAGACACACACACAGGCAGCACCTGACTCACTTATGCACACAAGCACAACATCATACACACTAATATACACATGCAGAAACTGACACACACACACGACATTTAACACGCACAGAACCTAACACACACACATATACATTCGCAGCACCATACACACACTCATATACACGCGCAGCACCTAACACACACATATACACATGTAACACTTGACACACACACATACTGTAGACGTGCAACACCTGCCACACACATATACACACGCAACACCTGACACACACACATGCGCAACAGCTGACACACTAATATAAACATGCAGCGCCTGACACACACATAGACAGGCAGCACCTGACACACACATAGACAGGCTGCACCTGATATACATATATACACGTGGCATTTAACACACACAGCACCTGACACACATACTCATATACACTCGCAGCACCTCACACACACACATATACACGCGCAGCTCCTGCCACTCATATACACGCAAAGCACCTGCCACTCACCACATATACACACGCAGCACCTGCCACTCACACAGCACCTGACACACACGTATACACACGCACCACCTGACACACACGTATACACGCGCAGCACTTGACACACATACATATACACGCGCAGCACCTGACACTCACACGCATAAACACGCGCAACACCTTATACACACATATATACACGCACAACACCTGACACACACGCGCGCGGCAACTGATGCATACACACACAGCACCAGACACACACATATAGAGGCACAGCATCAGACACACTTGGCACACACATATACATGCATATAGCATTTAACACACATATACACTCGCAGCACCTGACACAAACACGTGACACCTCACATAACTGACACACACGTGTACGTACATGTGCGACACCTGATGCACACACTCAACACCTGATGCACACACACACGTGTACGTGCGACACCTGACGCGCACACACACGTGTCACGCAACACCTGACGGACACACCCGTGTATGTACACGTGCGACACCTGACTCACGAGTACGTACACGCGCGACACCTGACACGTGCACACACATGTACGTACATGCGCAACATCTGACACGCACACGCGCGACACCTGACACACACATGTGTATGTACACGCGCGACACCTGACACACACACACGTGTATGTACACATGCGACACCTGACACACACACGTGTACGTACACGCGACACCTTACACACACATACAGATGTGTGCGTACACGCGCAACACTTGAAACACACACACGTGTACGTACACGCGCGACACCTGAAACACACACACACGTGTACATACATGCAAGACACCTAAAACACACACACGTGCACGTACGACACCTGAAACACACACACGTATACGTACATGCGCGACACCTGAAACACACACATGTGTACATACATGCGCGACACCTGAAACACACACACGTGTACGTACACGCGCAACACCCGACACACGCACGTGTACGTAGACGCACGACACATGACATGCACGTGTACGTACACATGTGACACCTGATACACACACGTGTACGCGCAACACCTGACACACACACGTGTCCGTACATGCGCGACACCTGACACACACACGTGTCCGTACATGCGCGACACTTGACACACACGTGTCCGTACATGCGCGACATTTGACACACACGTGTACGTACACACGCGACACGTGACACACACACGTGTACATGCAACAACTGACACACACGTGTACGTACACCCGCGACACCTGACACACACACGTGTACGTACACGCGTGACTCCTGACTCACACACACGTGTACGTACATGCGCGACACCTGACTCACACGTGTACATACACGCACGGCACCTGACACACACACATAAACATGCAGCACCTGACACACATAAACACGCAGCACCTGCCACACATAAACACGCAGCACCTGACACACACACACATTAACAAACAGCACCTGACACACACACACATAAACACGCAGCACCTGACACACACACACACACACACACACACACATAAACACGCAGCACCTGACACACACACACACATAAACACGCAGCACCTGACACACACACGCACACATATACACGCAGCACCTGACACACACACGCACACATATACATGCAGCACCTGACACACACACACACATATATATATATATATATATATACACAACTGAGAAAGCGGCACTCACGAGTCCTTTTTGAGAGGAATAATTCAGACGACCAACGTCCTAAGGTGTTCAACGTTTCAGTCTATTTCAGACTTTTTTCAAGAACTAGTGCACAAACAATGAATAAAAAGCTTAAATAGTGTAGTCCGTCATGTGCGCCATGCCCCTCTTCCGGACGCCACCAGTCCCCTCTGTAACGCGTCATCTCTCGGCGCGCTCCCACTCCGCCAATCGCCGGCCGTGCCAGACGCTGCACCACGTCACAGACACTTCCGGCTCCCGGCGGCCGGAACGCCCCGCATGACGCGCGTCATGCTGGGGACGGGAACACCTCTGGTAGCCATGGCAACACATAGACAAACCTCCAACGCAAACAAGTGATACATGTGCAATAAAACATTATTACTGTGAAAAAATTAACAATAATTTCAAAAAAATGTGATGCATGTGTAAAATGCATTGGGCTTGAACCAAATGCTGGTGTGTGTGTGCGTGTAATTAAAAACCACGCTGTAAATGCGTGAGCCATGGCTACCGGAGGTGTTCCCGTCTCCAGCATGACGCGCGTCATGCGGGGCGTTCCGGCCGCCGGGAGCCGGAAGTGTCTGTGACGTGGTGCAGCGTCTGGCACGGCCGGCGATTGGCGGAGTGGGAGCGCGCCGAGAGATGACGCGTTACAGAGGGGACTGGTGGCGTCCGGAAGAGGGGCATGGCGCACATGACGGACTACACTATTTAAGGTTTTTATTCATTGTTTGTGCACTAGTTCTTGAAAAAAGTCTGAAATAGACTGAAACGTTGAACACCTTAGGACGTTGGTCGTCTGAATTATTCCTCTCAAAAAGGACTCGTGAGTGCCGCTTTCTCAGTTGTGTGCATGTTGGAGTTTTACAGCTCTATGGATGGCACCCGAGCCAAGTAACAGGCTGGTCAGTTATGTGAGTGCCGACTTAATTGCTGGATTTATACAGGGGTACCCAGGTTCTCTTGTGGTAAGGCACCCAATACCCGTTATTCTATACCTTAAATTGACATTTCTTGAACTGTACTTCCACGTACTGTTTTGCTTAACGCATTTTGGTTATTACTGTGGCTAAACTAGTTGTTTTCACTATCATCATTATTACTAAAGCATCATGGCTGCAAATTCTAACAGCGATGGCAGTGGCTTTATGAATCTGCGTCTCACAGTAGGAGATGTATTGTCATTTAGTGATTCTGAGGCTGAAGCTTTATATTTCAAAGACTCACTTACAGAGACTGCTGGGGAAGAGTCAGCGGGGGAATTGTATTCCACGTTATTAAGACTCAAGAAAAAGGAGATAGATTATTATTTACACGGAGTCACTTTAACCGATTATCATAAAAATAAGAAAATCCCTCGTGGATTCAGAGTAAAAAACGTGCCCACAATTGGCCGCAACAATGTGGAATTTTGCAAACGCTGGGTAGCAGTATTAAACAAGTGTGCATTAGATCTTATCCTCCTGGTCATTGAGGAATCTGCCAGGGAAATGAAGAACATACAAGAACAAATAGGTACGTTTGAAATGGCACATAAAAAAACACTCATTGATGATCTCCCTGGTAAATGGTTGGAGAAACTGAAGACACAGACTGAGGATTATAAGAAAGAACTAATCAAATTTAAAAAAGAAAAATTGTCCAAAGTCAATGCCGACTACCAGGAAGAAAGAGTGTATGTCTGGGTTACAGGGAGAACATCAGTAGGCGGTGGCAGAATCAAGTATCCACACAGAAGACGCCCTACCAGATTTGACAGTGACCAGTCGGGAGGGACTAATACTTCTAATAGTGACACAGATAGCACACTGGCATCATCCAACAAGAAGCCCCCTTTAGGGGTTACCACGCGCGCCATAAAAAAAGTAGGGCGCGCACGAGGCGAGGCGGCCAATGCAAAAGGGAAAAACACCACCAAGAGGAAAACTTAATAGTGAACCTCTCTAAGCGTGACATTTCCCCCATTGAAGCCAAAGTGCTGAACCGGGGGTTAACCTTTATTCCTACTGCTCCTTTTGACCCATTTGAATGGAAGAAAGAACTTTGGAAATTCAACCGCAATTTAAAACTGAAATAATTTTTTCCCCAACAGGAGGAGACCATCAAATCCAATAGGTTACCTGTCAAAAAGACATCTAATTTTGAACCTCAATCTTTCAACCCATCTCTTAAAAGTTACACACGTCTGCTTGATCAAGAAGTGATGAATGCACACAAAGCAGGAAACCAGAACAGATATTCAAATATGTCCAAAGAAGAATTCAGTGCATTACAGACCCTGAGCAAAGATGAGTCCATAGTAATCCGGGCGGCCGATAAGGGGGGTGCATTGGTCATTCAGGACACTGAAACCTATCTGGGTGAAATGTACAGACAACTCAATATGCCCGATGTATACAGGAAGTTACCACATGACCCCACCAGCCTGTTTAAAGAGGAGCTGTTGCAGTCCCTAAAGTCTGCTGTTCTAGCAGGGAGCATTTCTGAAAGCACACAAGCGGCACTCACCACACAATTTCCTGAGGTACCCCTAATTTACAGCTTGCCAAAGATTCATAAGTATTTGGAAAACCCGCCGGGGCGTCCGATAATCTCCGCCAGGAACTCTCTATACAGCAAGGTCTCCAAGTATCTTGACCACTTTTTACAACCATTGGTACAGAAGCAAAACACATATCTGAAAGACACCAACACCTTTCTCGATAAAGTGCACAATTTAGAGGGACTTCCTGAAAACATCTTATTGTGCACAGTGGACGTCACGGCATTGTACACGAGCATTCCACACGAAGAAGGGCTGAGGTACTTGAATAATTTCTTGACTGAGAACATCGAATATAGCGGACCATCAATACCTCTGTTCATGGATCTGATGGAAAAAACCCTCACTCGGAACTACTCCTTGTTCAACAGAGAATTTTACGTTCAACTACACGGGTGTGCGATGGGAAGTCACGTGGCACCTTCATATGCTAACGTATATATGTTTCAGATTGAGAGAATGGTGTTTTTTGAACATCGGTTATTCCAGCAACACTGTCTTTTCTTTACTAGATACATAGACGATCTATTTTTGATTTGTTCAGGCCCTGAAAACAGCTTCATAGAATTAATGACAGACGTGAATAAGGCTCATCCTTTCATTAAATTCACATATGAATACCATCACCAACAAATACATTATTTGGATGTGAACATTCATTGGGATGGGAAGAACATCAAAACTTCAATTTACATCAAGCCCACTGATGTCAACAATGCTTTACACGCACAAAGCCATCACCCTGTGGCGCTCAAGATGGGTCTGCCCTATTCGCAATTCTTGAGGATACGTAGAATCACCACGGACGATGAGTCAGCTTTGGCTGAAATAGATCAGATGACACTGAAATTTCTTTCCCGTGGTTACTCCAAGGAAACGTTGCATAGGGCCAAAGCTAAGGTCATGCAATTAAGTCAAGATGCATTGAAGAATCCTAAGATCAAGGAGAAGGGGCGACAGACCATATTTGTGAACAACTATAACACTGAATCTCAAACCATTAATACCATATCTAAGAGATTATGGCCAATTGTCAACACTGACCCTGCTTTACCAGCTTTACAGGGAAGTAAACTTATGATGGGCTACAAGAGAAATAAAAATCTTAAAGACTGGTTAGTACACAACAATGTTGAAACCCCCAGAGGAGTTAATCCCTCACATTTTTTGACGAAGAAAGCGGGCAGTTACAAGTGCATTGGCTATACTACATGCCGATATTTAGAAACGGGCAATTATGTTCTACATCCGTATTCTGGAAGGAAGTTGGCAATACATCATGTCCTCACTTGCACCACGCGATATGTCATATACATGATTCGATGTCCTTGCAGTCTCGTGTACATTGGGAAAACCTCCTGCACTTTACGTGAAAGAATGAACCAACACAGATCTGCAATACGCTTGGCGCTGGAGGGGAAGACCATCGATCAGCCGGTGGCCAGACACTTTAAAGATAAACAGCATTCTCTATCCTCTTTAGTGTACAAGCTAATCGATCATGTTCCACAATCCATCAGAGGTGGGGACCGCGATAAAAAACTGTTGCAATTGGAGGCCAGATGGATACACCGTATGAACTCTGTTGCACCTTATGGTTTGAATGAGAACTTATCTTTTGCCTGTTTTCTCTAATTTGTCTTTTAGGAGGTTCAGCATATGTTACAGTGAGGTCTCTTTTGAGTTCATTTACAACTAGCATATTACGCAGGGGCTAGTCATCTCTCGGATAATGATGTCATATATCTAGTTAGGTGATCAGAGAGCCAGATGAGACTATGGTTCCATCTTGTATATTATTCAGCCCAGAAATAAATATACTTGTAGACTAAGCAGTCAGGAAAGGCAGCATTTTTCTTTAGTCAAGACATTAACAGTAGTGGATTGTATTATGTTGGTTTTAATCACTTATTAACTATATCATTTATCCCGACACAGGGTCTTCCATTTTACTCACTCTGTACAGGCTCACGCATTTACAGCGTGGTTTTTAATTACACGCACACACACACCAGCATTTGGTTCAAGCCCAATGCATTTTACACATGCATCAAATTTTTTTGAAATTATTGTTAATTTTTTCACAGTAATAATGTTTTATTGCACATGTATCACTTGTTTGCGTTGGAGGTTTGTCTATGTGTTGCTATGGCTACCGGAGGTGTTCCCGTCCCCAGCATGACGCGCGTCATGCGGGGCGTTCCGGCCGCCGGGAGCCGGAAGTGTCTGTGACGTGGTGCAGCGTCTGGCACGGCCGGCGATTGGCGGAGTGGGAGCGCGCCGAGAGATGATGCGTTACAGAGGGGACTGGTGGCGTCCGGAAGAGGGGCATGGCGCACATGACGGACTACACTATTTAAGGTTTTTATTCATTGTTTGTGCACTAGTTCTTGAAAAAAGTCTGAAATAGACTGAAACGTTGAACACCTTAGGACGTTGGTCGTCTGAATTATTCCTCTCAAAAAGGACTCGTGAGTGCCGCTTTCTCAGTTGTGTGCATGTTGGAGTTTTACAGCTCTATGGATGGCACCCGAGCCAAGTAACAGGCTGGTCAGTTATGTGAGTGCCGACTTAATTGCTGGATAGATATATATATATATATATATATAAGCACGGCACCTGACACACACACGTACACACATGGCACCTCACACGTACATGTGCATTTCACACATGCCTCCAGCCTCAGTCACAGGCTGCTGCTGCTGCCTACCCCCTCCCTGCATCATCCGCAAAGGCAGCAAAGTATTTTGACCAAAGTTAAAAGTATAACAATTCTGTGTGGTAAATAAAATTATTTTTGCATTTTGCACAGAACAGTAATGTTATACGAACATTTTCATTAAACATTTAAAAAATCAAATCTTTATTCTTACAATGAAATTTTTACATTTCTGAATTTAAAAAAATAAATTGAAAAAAAGCGATGAAATTCCATAGACAAAAAACCTTACGGTTTCACATGTCCCATTAAGGCTTCTTAGACATGATCGAAATTTCAGAAACCTGTTGTAACTCTTCCATTCAAACTCCAAAAAGCAATGAAATTCCGATCATTAAGGCTGACGCCTTAATGGACGTGTTCCTTGCGCAATACAGATATGGTATGCCATCACAGCCTGTGGGTAAGTGCAGATTCAGCACTCTCACAGAGTGAGATTGCTGTCACTCACACAATGGTGGAGCTGCTAATTCACAGATTTGTGTGCTCATTGGAATACACACATGCAGTATATGCAACTGAAGGTCTGAGCGGAAGACAAAGCTGCTTGGATGAGGTAAGAGTGTTGTTGATTGGAGGGAGGAGACAGAGCAGTGTGGATGGGGAAACAAAAGTGTGTGGATAGAGGGAAGACTAAGCAGCACTGATGGGGGGGACAATGAAACACGGGATAACTCAGACTGCAGCGGCAGCGATCGCAGTCTGAATTAGCTTGTGGGGTGCGCACGCGCAATGGCCGCACTGTGCGTGTGTACCCTGGGAGCCCAGAGAGATGCTATCAGCATCTCACTGTCTGCGATCGCCCTGCCTGATCGACAGGCAGAGGCAGTTGTGGGGAAGGAGGGGGGCGTACCAACGGCATTAGAACGCCATTGGCGGGGCATGGTCAGCACAACGGAGGCGTTTATGGACCATTGGGGGGGGGGCAGGCTGCGGCGGCTATTCCCCTGCCAAGAGCGCAGGAGCTGCTACCCGTGGGGGGGAGGGGGGGTAGGGCCTGAGATGCGGGGCAAACTAGCCCTGTGCTGGGCGTCCCCCCGCATGTTAGAGTAAATGATCACAGATGTGCTAATTTAGCACATCTACGATCAACTCTGAATTACCCCCACAGATGGGGGGAGGTAAGACAGAGTGCAATAGATGGGAGAAAGACAGTGCACAGATAGGGGAAAGACAGTGGCACAGATGGTGGGGAGACAGCTGTGTGGATGGGTGGACAGTGCCGTGTGGATGAGGGGGAAAGAGCAGCACAGATGTGGGAGGGGTAAGAGCAGTACAGATGGAAAGAAACAGCACAGATGAGGAAGGCAGAGCAGCATGGATGAAGGGAATACAGTCCAAACATCGGAGGGGATAAGTATTTTTACCTTCCCTTGGGGCGAGGCAGCTAGGCCTAATCCTTGGGTGGGTTGGTTAGGGCAACCCCCCCCCCCCAATAGTGACCCACAATATTTACCTTCAGGATGTCAGCTACATGAATGGGGTAAGAGTGGTTTGGATAGGGGGTAGATTAAGCAGCAAGTATGGGAAGGGAGACAAAGTGGTGCGGATGAGGGCAACGAAGCAGATGGGTTGAAATAACTGGCACGGATGGGTAGAAAGCTGGTGCAGATGGGAGAGAAGACAGTGTGCCATGTATTGGAGGAGGCAGAGTGACGTTGAAGAGGGAAACACTGAGCAGCACAGAGAGAAGGAAACGGTGGTACAGACAAGGCACAGGTGGGGAAAGACAGATGGTGCAGATAAGTTAGTACAGACTAGCACAGATGGGAGAACACAGCAGTAGGGATTGGGGAAAACAGAGCAGCATGGGGGTGTATAGGGGAAGTAAGTGTAGATGCATAGACCGTAGATGGGGTATTATAGTTTTAGCAATTAACCAAGATGTTTGAGGGAGCGAAATGTGTATACTAAATGAGATGGATGTACGGAGTGAGAAGGCTGTTGTAACTAGTGATGAGCGGGTTCGGTTCCTCGGAAACCGAACCCCCCCAAACTTCACCCATTTTACACGAGTCCGAGGCATACTCGGATTCTCCCGTATGGCTCGGTTAATCCGAGCGCGCCCGAACGTCATCATCCCGCTGTCGGATTCTCGCGAGATTCGGATTCTATATAAGCACCCGCGCGTCGCCGCCATTTTCACTCGTGCATTGGAAATGTTAGGGAGAGGACGTGGCTGGCGTCCTCTCCGTTTATTAATAATATTTGTGCTACTGCAGTGCTTATTGCTTAATTGTGGGGACTGGGGAGCAGCTGTATTATATAGGAGGAGTACAGTGCAGAGTTTTGCTGACCAGTGACCACCAGTATACGTTGTCTGCCTGAAAAACACTCCATATCTGTGCTCAGTGTGCTGCATATATCTGTGCTCATACTGCTTAATTGTGGGGACTGGGGAGCAGCTGTATTATATAGGAGGAGTACAGTGCAGAGTTTTGCTTACCAGTGACCACCAGTATACGTTGTCTGCCTGAAAAACACTCCGTATCTGTGCTCAATGTGCTGCATATATCTGTGCTCACACTGCTTAATTGTGGGGACTGGGTAGCAGCTGTATTATATAGGAGGAGTACAGTGCAGAGTTTTGCTGACCAGTGACCACCAGTATACGTTGTTTGCCTGAAAAACACTCCATATCTGTGCTCAGTGTGCTGCATATATCTGTGCTCACACTGCTTTATTGTGGGCACTGGGGACCACCAGTATATTATATAGGAGGAGTACAGTGCAGAGTTTTGCTGACAGTGACCACCAGTATATGTAGCAGTACGGTACGGAAGGCCACTGCTCTACCTACCTCTGTGTCGTCAAGTATACTATCCATCCATACCTGTGGTGCATTTCAGTTGTGTGCAGTATATATAGTAGTAGGCCATTGCTATTGATACTGGCATATAATTCCACACATTAAAAAATGGAGAACAAAAATGTGGAGGTTAAAATAGGGAAAGATCAAGATCCACTTCCACCTCGTGCTGAAGCTGCTGCCACTAGTCATGGCCGAGACGATGAAATGCCATCAACGTCGTCTGCCAGGGCCGATGCCCAATGTCATAGTAGAGAGCATGTAAAATCCAAAAAACAAAAGTTCAGTAAAATGACCCAAAAATCAAAATTTAAAGCGTCTGATGAGAAGCGTAAACTTGCCAATATGCCATTTACGACACGGAGTGGCAAGGAACGGCTAGTGGTTCAGATTCACATGAGGATGGAAGCACTCATCCTCTCGCTAGAAAAATGAAAAGACTTAAGCTGGCAAAAGCACAGCAAAGAACTGTGCGTTCTTCTAAATCACAAATCCCCAAGGAGAGTCCAATTGTGTCGGTTGCGATGCCTGACCTTCCCAACACTGGACGGGAAGAGCTTGCGCCTTCCACCATTTGCACGCCCCCTGCAAGTGCTGGAAGGAGCACCCGCTGTCCTGTTCCTGATAGTCAAATTGAAGATGTCACTGTTGAAGTACACCAGGATGAGGAGATGGGTGTTGCTGGCGCTGGGGAGGAAATTGACAAGGAGGATTCTGATGGTGAGGTGGTTTGTTTAAGTCAGGCACCCGGGGAGACACCTGTTGTCCGTGGGACGAATATGGCCATTGACATGCCTGGTCAAAATACAAAAAAAATCACCTCTTCGGTGTGGAATTATTTCAACACAAATGCGGACAACAGGTGTCAAGCCATGTGTTGCCTTTGTCAAGCTGTAATAAGTAGGGGTAAGGACATTAACCACCTCGGAACATCCTCCCTTATACGTCAGCTGCAGCGCATTCATCATAAGTCAGTGACAAGTTCAAAAACTTTGGATGACAGCGGAAGCAGTCCACTGACCACTAAATCCCTTCCTCTTGTAACCAAGCTCCTGCAAACCACACCACCAACTCCCTCAGTGTCAATTTCCACCTTACACAGGAAAGCCAATAGTCCTGCAGGCCATGTCACTGGCAAGTCTGACGAGTCCTCTCCTGCCTGGGATTCCTCCAATGCATCCTTGAGTGTAACGCCTACTGCTGCTGGCGCTGCTGTTGTTGCTGCTGGGAATCGATCGGCATCCCAGAGGGGAAGTCGGAAGACCACTTGTACTACTTCCAGTAAGCAATTGACTGTCCAACAGTTCTTTGCGAGGAAGATGAAATATCACAGCAGTCATCCTGCTGCAAAGCAGATAACTCAGGTCTTGTCAGCCTGGGTGGTGAGAAACGTGGTTCTGGTATCCACCGTTAATTCAGAGGCAACTAGAGACTTGATTGAGGTACTGTGTCCCCGGTACCAAATACCATCTAGGTTCCATTTCTCTAGGCAGGCGATACCGAAATTGTACACAACCTCAGAAAAAGAGTCACCAGTGTCCTAAAAAATGCAGTTGTACCCAATGTCCACTTAACCACGGACATGTGGACAAGTGGAGCAGGGCAGGCTCAGGACTATATGACTGTGACAGCCCACTGGGTAGATGTATTGCCTCCCGCCGCAAGAACAGCAGTGGCGGCACCAGTAGCAGCATCTCGCAAATGCCAACTCGTTCCTAGGCAGGCTACGCTTTGTATCACCGCTTTCCATAAGAGGCACACAGCTGACAACCTCTTACAGAAACTGAGGAACATCATCGCAGAATGGTTTACCCCAATTGGACTCTCCTTGGGATTTGTTACATCGGACAACGCCAGCAATATTGTGCGTGCATTACATCTGGGCAAATTCCAGCACGTCCCATGTTTTGCACATACATTGAATTTGGTGGTGCAGAATTATTTAAAAAAACGACAGGGGCGTGCAAGAGATGCTGTCGGTGGCCCGAAGAATTGCGGGCCACTTTCGGCATTCAGCCACCGCGTGCTGAAGACTGGAGCACCACCAAACACTCCTGAACCTGCCCTGCCATCATCTGAAGCAAGAGGTGGTAACGAGGTGGAATTCAACCCTCTATATGCTTCAGAGGATGGAGGAGCAGCAAAAGGCCATTCAAGCCTATACATCTGCCCACGATATAGGCAAAGGAGGGGGAATGCACCTGACTCAAGTGCAGTGGAGAATGATTTCAATGTTGTGCAAGGTTCTGCAACCCTTTGAACTTGCCACACGTGAAGTCAGTTCAGACACTGCCAGCCTGAGTCAGGTCATTCCCCTCATCAGGCTTTTGCAGAAGAAGCTGGAGACATTGAAGGAGTGTCACGAACCGGACTCTCACCTCTGCGGGTTCTGGGGTTCATCCGTTGCCAGTGCGGTTGCTCGCGGTGCTGTGCGCCCGTGTGGGGACGCGGCGTGATCAGTGGCACAGGTAATGCAGAGTCTGGGAACTGAGAGTGCGGGGACCAAATGGCCTAAGGCACTGCGGTGTGTCTGCTGTATTGGAGGTGGCCATGTTGGAGACCAAATAGGTAATACAGAGCACTTGTGAAAACACCTGTGGGCAGGTGTAAGCCAATCCCGTGCGTGTGCTGCCTTTAAGTAGGCTGGGATCATGTTACTCTGGGCCAGTGCTTTGTTGTATCAACGCTGTGCTCTAGCTCTGAGCTCTCTCCGTGCATTCCTGTGTGATTCCCGTGGTCCAGATATCGCCTCCGTTCCCAGAGGTTCGTCTGCAGCCTTCACTGCTGAAAGATCCACCGGCTCTCCGCTGTGTTGTCAGTTAATTGCTCACCTACTGGAAACAGTTGAATTCCCTGAGTCTTGCATGAGGTTACCTTGTCGGCCTACCATTCAAAGTTTGGAGGATTCCATTTCCCTCAGCTGTTCGTTTGTTCAACTCTGCATTTAACCCATTCATCACCTTGTCATCTACTACAGTTTCACAGTGATCTCCGGAACCCGCAAGTAACCCAATTCAGTACTTTATATTTTCTATGTTGTCATAACAAGGATAATTCTTCACAGTTTCTCAGTTAACTCTCAAAACTCCATTACAAATCCTTACAGTTATTTCTTCATGTCTGCATTAACCAGTTAAACACATTCTGCAGTTCAGCATCAAGCTTGTTTATATTTGGACAATTCAACATTTATTCATCAGCTTGTTTTTGCATATGTTTCCATGAACATTTCTTTTATTTATTTGTGAGTTTTCTCTAGCATATTATTTCTGCCATTCCTGCAATACTTCAGTATAAAATGATGATTAACAACTAGTCATTTAACTCCTTACTGAATTGTTATCTTAATAAATATATGAAACGGAACTTCCTTCGTCCTCCCTGCTTTCTTCATACCCCAGCACCTACACCTGTGGTTGGTTCCGGGTTAACGGATTCACAAAAACACCCGGACCTGACAGTAAGCACTGGCCACATGGATCCGTCAAGTGACCAATTCGCAGGAGGCGGTGCTACGTCAGATATCCTTTCCCGTCTGGAAAACCAGGAGTCTATACAGACACAAATAGTGCAGTTTATGCAAACTATGGCAGACCGTTTAGAGACTCTTCATACAGCTATTAAAACATCTCAAGTCCAGATTCCAACTCCGGTTGTCCCAGTTACCACTACAGCTTCTCCTGTGATGCTGCCTACGTCCCGCTTGCAGTTACCCTCTCCGAGTAAGTTTGACGGAACTCCAAAACTTTGCAGAGGATTCCTGAATCAATGCGAGATCCAGTTCGAACTGATGTCCGCCAGTTTCCCATCTGCTCGTTCTAAGGTTGCATATATTATTGCCCTCCTCTCCGGTCAGGCTCTGGAGTGGGCATCACCATTATGGGAGAGAGGTGATCCTATCCTCTCTAATTACAAAGAGTTCGTATCTTCCTTCCGGAGAATCTTTGACGAACCAGGCAGGACCACCTCAGCATCCTTGGAGATTCTCCGTCTACGTCAAGGTTTACGTCCTGTCAGTCAATATATTATTCAGTTTCGCACGTTGTCTTCAGAGTTAAACTGGAATGAGGAGGTCCTGATCGCCGCGTTTTGGAATGGACTTTCAGAGAGAATCAAGGATGATTTAACTATCCGGGATGTGCCAACTAAACTGGATGAATTGATTTCTCTCTGTAACAAACTTGACCTACGCTACAGGGAGCGATGTTTAGAGAAATCCAGGGCAGAGCGATCCAGTCCACGTTATCATCCTAGGCCTCGACAAGATTCTTCATCACAGTCTCCGGTAACGACAGAAGAACCTATGCAGATTGGGCGCTCTCGCCTCACAGAAGAGGAACGACTTCGTCGTCGACAGGGTAACCTCTGCATGTACTGTGGGTCCTCCGAACACTTAGTTAAATTCTGCAAACTCCGACCGGGAAACTCTCGCTCCTAGCTTATTCAAGAGAGGTTAAGCTAGGAGTTACTCTAGAATCACGTTCTGGGAAAGAGCCGACCTTGTCTATTCAATTAGAAGTTCCAAGTTCTACAGTGAAAGTTTCAGCTCTCCTAGATTCCGGGGCAGCCGAGAACTTCATCTCCTCAGCCTTTGTCATACGGTCTAAAGTTCAAACCATACCTCTGGAAGCAGCAGTTGCTGTTACAGCAGTGGATGGCAGTCGAATTCCAGATGGTATAATTACTCATCGAACCGTATGTCTCAAGATGAAAGTTGGTGTGCTCCATTCCGAATACCTCTCCTTCTACGTGATTCCCAAAGCCTCTCAAGATGTGATACTTGGTTTACCTTGGCTGCAGAAACATAATCCTCAACTCAATTGGCAAACCATGGGAGTCCTTTCGTGGGGTAAATCTTGTACCAAAGACTGTTTAGCCTCAATTGTACCTCTCCGGTCAATTAGCCTTCCCGATCTACCTCCGGTGTATCAACCCTTTGCGGATGTTTTCAGTAAACAAGCAGCAGACTCTCTACCTCCTCATCGCGAATGGGACTGCCCAATCGTCCTGGTTCCGGGCAAAACCCCTCCTAGGGGACGAATTTATCCGCTATCCATCCCAGAGACGCAAGCTATGTCTGATTATATACAGGAAAATCTAACCAAAGGATTTATCAGACCATCTTCTTCACCTGCAGGAGCCGGATTCTTTTTCGTTAAGAAGAAGGACGGTGGGTTACGACCTTGCATAGATTACCGCGGACTCAATGAGATCACTGTGAAAAACAAGTAACCATTACCCTTAATTCCAGAGTTATTTGACCGGGTAAAGGGAGCTACTGTGTTTACAAAACTGGATCTCCGAGGGGCCTACAATTTAATCCGCATCCGGGCAGGGGACGAGTGGAAGACTGCTTTTAATACCCGGGATGGGCATTACGAATACCTTGTAATGCCTTTTGGTCTTTGTAATGCACCTGCAGTTTTTCAAAGCTATGTGAATGAACTTTTTCGTGACCTTCTCTACAAGTGTCTAGTAGTGTACCTGGATGATATCCTAATATTCTCTAAGGATCTAAAGTCTCACCGTCACCAAGTTAAAGAGGTACTGACTCGTCTGAGGAAAAATCAACTTTATTGTAAGTTAGAAAAGTGCACTTTTGAAGTATCTTCCATACCGTTCCTTGGTTACATCATTTCGGGATCAGAGCTATGTATGGATCCCGGTAAGGTACAAGCTATCCGAGATTAGTCCACTCCTACAACTCTCAAGGGGATTCAGCGATTTCTTGGCTTTGCTAATTTCTATAGGAGATTCATTAAGAATTATTCTACGTTAGCTGCTCCCATCACAGCCCTAACTCGCAAGGGAGCAAATCCTACGAACTGGTCTTCTGAAGCAATCAAAGCCTTCTCTGATTTAAAGCAAGCCTTTGTGTCAGCCCCCATTCTTCGACAGCCTGATTTGAATCGTCCCTTTCTACTAGAGGTGGATGCATCTACAGAAGCAGTAGGAGCTGTGTTATCCCAAGTCTTTGAAGATAAAAAAGTCCATCCCTGCGGATATTTCTCCCGTAAGTTCCTCCCGGCCGAGCGTAATTATGCAATCGGTGAGCAAGAATTACTTGCCATCAAGTTGGCATTTGAGGAGTGGAGATACCTTCTAGAAGGAGCACAACATCGCATTACAGTATATACTGATCATAAGAATCTTCTATATCTGCAGTCAGCTCAGTGCTTAAATCCACGACAAGCTCGATGGGCGCTTTTCTTCACACGATTTAATTTCAAGCTCACCTATCGTCCAGGGTCTCAGAACAAAAAGGCAGATGCCCTTTCTCGGTCCTTTGCTTCTTCTGAATCAAATTATGCTACCACGAATCAAGCCATTGTGAATCCTACGTCCTTTTTAATGACTCGAACCTCTCCAGTTCCTCCGCCTGGCAAGACCTTCGTCGCCACAAGTCTTCGAAAACGGCTGCTTACCTGGGCTCACTCCTCCACTTTCATGGGTCACCCTGGGGTTCTAAAGACTCTCAAATTTATTCAACAGTCTTATTGGTGGCCACGTCTCAAAGCCGATGACCAAGAGTTTATAGCAGCATGTCCTAAATGTGCCCAACATAAGAGTCCAAGAAGTTCTCCACCAGGTTTATTACATCCATTATCCATACCCAAACAACCATGGACTCATATCTCAATGGATTTCGTGACCAATCTACCTCCATCAAAAGGGCGAAATACCATTTGGGTGATAGTGGATCGATTTTCAAAAATGGCACATTTTATTCCATTAACTGGGTTACCATCAGCCCCTTTATTAGCCAGATTGTTCATCTCTGAAATCTTCAAGTTGCATGGCCTTCCTCGAGAGATCATCTCTGATCGGGGAACACAGTTTGTGGCCAAGTTTTGGAGGTCGCTTTGTTCGTCTTTAAATGTCAAGTTGAACTTTTCTTCTGCATATCATCCTCAGACAGATGGACAAACTGAGAGAGTAAACCAAGACCTTGAAACATTTCTCCAGCTATATATATCGTCCTCACAGGATGACTGGGTTGACTACCTTCCATTGGCAGAATTTGCTCATAATAATCTCTTCCATTCGTCTTCTGAATCTACGCCCTTTTATATTAACTTCGGCTTTCATCCTCGTGTGCCAGAGTTCCATCCATTGCCAGCCCTAGAGGTTCCAGCAGCAGATCAAGAGCTTCAACGTCTATCTAGAATCTGGAGTTGTGTGCGTAAGTCGTTGGTCAAAACTTCCGCTCGTTATAAATCTTTGCAGATAGAAAACGTAAAGCTGTACCGAATTATAAGGTGGGAGACCAGGTTTGGATTTCTACACGCAATCTCAGGTTCAGAGTTCCTTCTAAGAAATTTGCTCCCAGGTTTATTGGTCCATTTCCCATTGTAAAAGTACTCAACCCTGTGTCATACAAAGTCAAGTTGCCACCGTCTTTGAGAATTCCTAACGCCTTTCATACATCTTTACTGAAGCCTTTGATTCTCAATAAGTTCCGTACTACCCAGTCCAAATCTCCTAAAGTTCACTCTTTGCAGAATGAGGAATTTGAAGTTAAAGAGATTGTGGACTCACGTTCCCGATATGGACGTTTACAGTTTCTGGTCGACTGGAAGGGTTACGGTCCGGAGGAAAGATCCTGGGTTTTCTCTGAAGATGTTCATGCTCCAAGACTGGTACAGAAATACTTCTCCAAAAATCCTGATAAGGTTCAAAGGTGTTCGGAGACCACCCTTAGAAGAGGGGGTACTGTCACGAACCGGACTCTTACCTCTGCGGGTTCTGGGGTTCATCCGTTGCCAGTGCGGTTGCTTGCGGTGCTGTGCGCCCATGTGGGGACGCGGCGTGATCAGTGGCACAGGTAATGCAGAGTCTGGGAACTGGGAGTGCGGGGACCAAATGGCCTAAGGCACTGCGGTGTGTCTGCTGTATTGGAGGTGGCCATGTTGGAGACCAAATAGGTAATACAGAGCACTTGTGAAAACACCTGTGGGCAGGTGTAAGCCAATCCCGTGCGTGTGCTGCCTTTAAGTAGGCTGGGATCATGTTACTCTGGGCCAGTGCTTTGTTGTATCAACGCTGTGCTCTAGCTCTGAGCTCTCTCCGTGCATTCCTGTGTGATTCCCGTGGTCCAGATATCGCCTCCATTCCCAGAGGTTCGTCTGCAGCCTTCACTGCTGAAAGATCCACCGGCTCTCCGCTGTGTTGTCAGTTAATTGCTCACCTACTGGAAACAGTTGAATTCCCTGAGTCTTGCATGAGGTTACCTTGTCGGCCTACCATTCAAAGTTTGGAGGATTCCATTTCCCTCAGCTGTTCGTTTGTTCAACTCTGCATTTAACCCATTCATCACCTTGTCATCTACTACAGTTTCACAGTGATCTCCGGAACCCGCAAGTAACCCAATTCAGTACTTTATATTTTCTATGTTGTCAAAACAAGGATAATTCTTCACAGTTTCTCAGTTAACTCTCAAAACTCCATTGCAAATCCTTACAGTTATTTCTTCATGTCTGCATTAACCAGTTAAACACATTCTGCAGTTCAGCATCAAGCTTGTTTATATTTGGACAATTCAACATTTATTCATCAGCTTGTTTTTGCATATGTTTCCATGAACATTTCTTTTATTTATTTGTGAGTTTTCTCTAGCATATTATTTCTGCCATTCCTGCAATACTTCAGTATAAAATGATGATTAACAACTAGTCATTTAACTCCTTACTGAATTGTTATCTTAATAAATATATGAAACGGAACTTCCTTCGTCCTCCCTGCTTTCTTCATACCCCAGCACCTACACCTGTGGTTGGTTCCGGGTTAACGGATTCACAAAAACACCCGGACCTGACAAGGAGGAGCTAAAACAGAGCGATTCCGCTAGGCATGTGGGACTTGTGGATGGAGCCCTTAATTCGCTTAACCAGTATTCACGGGTGGTCAATCTGTTGAAATCAGAGCACTACATTTTGGCCACTGTGCTCGATCCTAGATTTAAAACCTACGTTGTATCTCTCTTTCCGGCAGACACAAGTCTGCAGAGGTTCAAAGACCTGCTGGTGAGACACTTGTCAAGTCAAGCGGAACGTGACCCGTCAACAGCTCCTCCTTCACATTCTCCCGCAACTGGGGGTGCGAGGAAAAGGCTAAGAATTCCGAGCCCACCCGCTGGCAGTGATGCAGGGCAGTCTGGAGCGAGTGCTGACATCTGGTCCGGACTGAAGGACCTGCCAACGATTACTGACATGTCGTCTACTGTCACTGCATATGATTCTGTCACCATTGAAAGAATGGTGGAGGATTATATGAGTGACCGCATCCAAGTAGGCACGTCAGACAGTCCGTACGTATACTGGCAGGAAAAAGAGGCAATTTGGAGGCCCTTGCAGAAACTGGCTTTATTTTACCTAAGTTGCCTTCCCTCCAGTGTGTACTCCGAAAGAGTGTTTAGTGCAGCCGCTCACCTTGTCAGCAATCGGCAGTACAAGGTTACTTCCAGAAAATGTGGAGAAGATGATGTTCATCAAAATGAATTATAATCAATTCCTCCGTGGAGACATTCACCAGCAATTGCCTCCAGAAAGTACACAGGGACCTGAGATGGTGGATTCCAGTGGGGACGAATTAATAATCTGTGAGGAGGGGGATGTACACAGTGAAAGGAGTGAGGAATCGGAGGATGATGATGATGAGGTGGACATCTTGCCTCTGTAGAGCCAGATTGTGCAAGGAGAGATTGATTGCTTCTTTTTTGGTGGGGGCCCAAACCAACCAGTCATTTCAGTCACAGTCGTGTGGCAGACCCTGTCACTGAAATGATGGGTTCGTTAAAGTGTGCATGTCCTGTTTATACAACATAAGGGTGGGTGGGAGGGCCCAAGGACAATTCCATCTTGCACCTCTTTTTTCTTTCATTTTTCTTTGCATCATGTGCGGTTTGGGGACAATTTTTTTGAAGTGCCATCCTGCCTGACACTGCAGTGCCACTCCTAGATGGGCCAGGTGTTTGTGTCGGCCACTTGTGTCGCTTAGCTTAGTCACACAGCGACCTTGGTGCACCTCTTTTTTTCTTTGCATCATGTGCTGTTTGGGGACAATTTTTTTGAAGTGCCATCCTGCCTGACACTGCAGTGCCACTCCTAGATGGGCCAGGTGTTTGTGTCAGCCACTTGTGTCACTTAGCTTATTCACACAGCGACCTTGGTGCGTCTCTTTTTTTCTTTGCATTATGTGCTGTTTGGGGACCATTTTTTTGAAGTGCCATCCTGCCTGACACTGCAGTGCCACTCCTAGATGGGCCAGGTGTTTGTGTCGGCCACTTGTGTCGCTTAGCTTAGTCACACAGCGACCTTGGTGCGCCTCTTTTTTTCTTTGCATCATGTGCTGTTTGGGTACTATTTTTTTGAAGTGCCATCCTGTCTGACACTGCAGTGCCACTCCTAGATGGGCCAGGTGTTTGTGTCGGCCACTTGTGTCGCTTAGCTTAGTCACACAGCGACCTTGGTGCACCTCTTTTTTACTTTGCATCATGTGCTGTTTGGGGACTATTTTTTTGAAGTGCCATCCTGCCTGACACTGCAGTGCCACTCCTAGATGGGCCAGGTGTATGTGACGGCCACTTGTGTCGCTTAGCTTAGCCATCCAGTGACCTCGGTGCAAATTTTAGGACTAAAAATAATATTGTGAGGTGTGAGGTGTTCAGAATAGACTGAAAATGAGTGGAAATTATGGTTATTGAGGTTAATAATACTATGGGATCAAAATGACCCCCAAATTCTATGATTTAAGCTGTTTTTGAGGGTTTTTTGTAAAAAAACACCCGAATCCAAAACACACCCGAATCCGTCAAAAAATTTTCAGGGAGGTTAGGCCAAAACGCGTCCGAATCCAAAACACGGCCGCGGAACCGAATCCAAAACACAAAACCCAAAAAATTTCCGGTGCACATCACTAGTTGTAACAAGGTGTTATTGTTGTGGTGACCGAATGGGATGGTTGTGGGCACTGGCCCTCATTCCGAGTTGTTCGCTCGCTAGCTGCTTTTAGCAGCTTTGCACACGCTAAGCCGCCGCCTATTGGGAGTGAATCTTAGCTTTGCAGAATTGCGAACGAAAGATTCGCAGAATTGCGAAAAGAAATTTCTTTGCAGTTTCTGAGTAGCTCGAGACTTTCTCTGCCACTGCGATCAGTTCAGTCAGTTTCGTTCCTGGTTTGACGTCACAAACACACCCAGCGTTCGCCCAGACACTCCCCCGTTTCTCCAGCCACTCCCGCGTTTTTCCCAGAAACGGCTGCATTTTTTCACACACCCCCATAAAACGGCCAGTTTCCGCCCAGAAACACCCACTTCCTGTCAATCACACTCCGATCACCAGAACGAAGAGATTTCTTCGTTAAGCCGTGAGTAAAATACCAAACTTTTTATCAAATTTACTTGGCGCAGGCGCACTGCGAACGTTGCGCATGCGCAGTTTGCGACTAATCGCACTGATGCGAAGAAAAATAACGAGCGAACAACTCGGAATGAGGGCCACTGTGTGGGATGGTAGCACCACATAACTGCTCAGACCTTCAGTTGCATAGACTGCATGTGTGTATTCCAATGAGCACACAAATCTGTGAATTAGCAGCTCCACCATTGTGTGAGTGACCGCAATCTCACTCTGTGAGAGTGCTGAATCTGCACTTACCCACAGGCTGTGATGGCATACCATATCTGTATTGCGCAAGGAACACGTCCATTAAGGCGTCAGCCTTAATGATCGGAATTTCATTGCTTTTTGGAGTTTGAGTGGAAGAGTTACAACAGGTTTCTGAAATTTCGATCATGTCTAAGAAGCCTTAATGGGACATGTGAAACCGTAAGGTTTTTTGTCTATGGAATATATATATATATATATATATATATACACAGATATATACAGACATACATAAACACACATATACACAGATATATGCACACTTATATATATATATATATATATATATACACACACACACACACACAAACAAACAAACGCACAGATGTACATAAACACACATACACACAGATATATACACATAAACACACAGATATACACAGACATACACATTCATACATAAATACAGACATACACACAGACATACATACATAAACACACATATACTCACACATACTGTATACAAAGATATATACACATAAACACACATATGCACACAGACATTTACACACACACACACACACACACAGTATACACAGACATAAACACATATGCACACACAGTATACACAGATTAATTCTCACCAAGTGGGCAGCAGCAGAGTAGCTCCTTGTTCTAGCCTGGAGGGGCGGAGCTTCTATGTCAGGCCTGGCCAACCTGTGGCTCTCCAGATGTTGTGAAACTACACATCCCAGCATGCCTTGCCACAGTTTTAGCATTGCCTAATAGCAAAACTGTGGCAAAGCATGCTGGGACTTGTAGTTTTACAACAGCTGGAGAGCCACAGGTTGGCCAGGCCTGTTCTATGTGATTGACCTCCGTGGGTAGAAGAAAAGGACTAAGAAAAGGGAGGGGGTGGCCACCACACTGCCTGCATGTTCCAGATCACTGAATGCAGATACCTGACAGCCAGGAAGCTTCTTCTGACAAGCCTCCAAACCTCCCCACTTCCCTAACAATACACCACACTGCACTACACTGCACTGCACTAGACTCTCTGCACTACAATCAGTGACATGGTTCATGCAGGCAGTGTGGTGGCCACCCCTTCCCTCTCTTCTAGTCATCTCCTCCTACCCCGAGTCCCGGCTCTCAGCTCTGTTACAATGAGCTGGCGCCTTCTGTCCCCAGAGTTGCCTGGAGCTCGAGCTCCACTCGCTCCACACTCGCTATGTCCCTGCCCTTATGCTGACGGGCCTAGAGCTGGTTGGCACCATGCTTTGTGTCCCCCTTCAAATATTGTGCCATTAGTCCTGATCGTGCCTTTACCTATTTACCAAACCATGAAGACGCAACTGCCCTTGCAAGGTATTGCCAGCTACAGCTTTCCCATTTTTTCTTGTTTTTTCATTTATATTTTTTTATTTCTAACAATAATGCCCCTGGAAGCATGGGACAAGGCTTCATTGTGCAGTACTCGTGTGACTTGGCCATGGTGGATTTCAGTTGGCTGGTGATGCGGTAATTCTGTGCTTATTGCTGCTGGCCAACATTGCTTACCTGCCCTGGCGATTACCTCTTACAAATAAGAAATTAGGGGGCTAATTCACAGTCTGAATCCTTTTATGGAGTGCGCACGCGTAGCGGCCGCACTGGGCATGCGTACCCTGGGAGCCCAGTTAGATGCTAAAAGTATCTCTGGGCTGCAATCGCCTCTGCCTATTTGACATGTAGAGGCGGTCGCAGGGTGGGAGGGGGGTGCCAATGGTGTTAGAACGCCATTGGCGGGACGCGGTCCGGACAACGGAGGCATGTCTGGGCCATTGCTGGGGTGGGCCGCAGCGGCTGCATGAAGTCACACACAGCTGCTGCGACCCGGGACACGGCGAGTAGCGGCCTGCCAGTGTTCAGGAGCTGCGCTGGCAGGGAGCTACTCGCCAAGTGCAAAAGCATCGCCGCTGTGCGATGCTTTCACACCTGTGCGGAGGGGGCGCGCGCGGGGGGGGAAGGTTAGGGCCTGACATGCGGGGCGGACTAGCCCTGTGCTGGGTGTCCTCCCGCATGTCTGAGTAAATGATCGTAGATGTGCATGTCTACGATCAGATCTGAATTACCCCCTAAGTAGTCTAATTTACCTTGTAATTAGCAATCCTTTTTTTTTTTTTAAACAGAATACTATATCATACACAGTGGTCTTTATAACTTTGAAGCTTACCATCTAAATACCTGAACATAAACTACACACAGATACTGGAGTCTATTGATTTTGACATCAGTCAATATAAATGATCAGATTATTTTGACCCAGCCAAATCTAATCCTAACCCTCTGTCCCACGCTCGGTATACCACATCTGTGTCTTCCTTGTCTGTCTGCCCCGCCCCTTTAGACTGTAAGCTCTCACAAGTAGGGCCCTCTCTTCTCTTGTGCTTATCCTTATCTTATTTTAATAATCCTCAACTGTTCAAATCCTGCAGTTTTCGGACACCTTGATACTTGTCTCAGTGTCGTCTACTGATGTAGTTATGTTTAGAAATCCTGTAATCGTCCTATATTGTCTTCAAATGTAAGTCACTTTTCCTGTTTTGATTATGTGCATATCTACTCTGTAATTGGACACTGCGGAACCCTTGTGGCGCCATGTAAATAAAGGATAATAATAATAATAATGGTGCACAATCAAATTTTCACAATTTTTAAGGTGCGTTTTCCTTGTGTCTGACCATGTGTTTGTGTGCCTGCTCATCCCCAGATCTTTATGTTGGTGTCTCTGAACCAATGTTATAGCTGTGTGGCGTTTGATTACCGGAGTGTAGAAAGCAAAGAGGGTCTGATGTAATTCCTTTGCATCAATAGAGAATAGCTCAGCTGGGCTTGGAACTGGATGTCTGGAGTCTTGGAGAATATCATGAGGTGAATAGGGGGAACTAAAACACAAAGTGGTTGACAGAGACCCAGAGCAGGGGTGCGAAGTCTAACCCACTGGTGGCTGAAATCCGGGATTCGCTGCGCCCAACAGGCAGGTCGCGACCCACTGTATGGGTCACTTGGAGTTAGCACTAAGAGGACTGTAAGTGACAATTAGCAGTCTAAGACCTGGGAACTGCTACCTGAAATGGAATTGATAGTAATTGATATCGAACTGCAAGCTATGGTAATTAGTATTAGACTGGAACCTATGGTGATTGGTATCATACTGGAACCGATGGTATATTGATATCAGAGTGGAGCCTATGGTATAATGGTATTGGACTGGAACCAATGAGGCTAGTTAGTTACAGAGATCAGGACAAACAACAGGAAAGCTTCTTGGAGATTCAGAGCTTTATCAGGAATCAGTGATGCTGACTGAATACTCTGAGAAGCGCAGAGCAGTGTGACTTGTGGAACTGGGCAGGTAGGAAACGTGGTCTGATTCTGGGGTGTTTCCTAGAAACTGTGACACCAGTGTTTTCTGATTCAATGCATTTGTAGACTTAAACTTAATGTCATTTTGGTGAACACTAAAGATTAACGGGGGGATTTAATTGCTGGCAAATCCCTTCCCCCAGCTGAATCAGCGTGGCACCCACCGCACTTTCTTGTACAACCATAGGGTAGCAAGCACTTTTGTGCGAATTGGCCTTTCAGCGAAGTGAAGAGTGAAGACGTTGCTGATGTTTAAACGCTGCAGCAACAGCAATTCGCACCCTTCGCCTGGAATTGAATTCCCCCTAACTGTGATCCATGGTACATTTTGGTCTTACCTCTAGGAAGTCTTCTGACCATTTGTATTTCAATGACCCTTGACCTTTTCTGATGCGACAAGCTAAGTAGTTTTGGCTGATTTTTATTCCAGGTCTAGCCAAACTTTATGTTGTAACATCTTTTTTTTGTTTTGTAGAAACTTTGAAATGCATTTTATTTGGGAACTGTTTTTGTATTCAATACAATACTTTTCCTGTAAATTTCTAAAAGAAAAAAAAATAATCACTAGGAAATTCAGCATGTAGCACACTTTTACTACAAAGAATAAGTGACCTAAGTTTTTTTTAAACCCTAATTTTAAAAATTAATCTATTTTGTAAATTGCACAGGTATTTAACATCTGCTAGCATACTCCAAACAAAGCCACTAACCCTATTTTACATTCCTTCTTAGATCCTAACTTGAAGTTTATGAACTGTGTAGAAAATACCTTCCCATGGTTTCTGGTTACATTTTGGGGGGAGGGGAATGAAATAAGCCTTGCACTATTTATTCTAGCTTTGTATTCTTAGAAAGAACCCAAGACAGAGATTTCTAGATTATATAGTCATTAAGTAACATACTTCCAATACACACTTGTGTTGTAAAACACAAGGAATAGGTTCAAAAAGATGCATGTTTTGCAAGAGGATGTGATTCACTGTAGTAGAGGTAGAGTAGACTGTGTAATGTGAATCATTATTTGTAGAGTCCTGAGCGACTTTAAGATGAATATGGAGTTACCTCCCAAGAATAAACTTCCATTAGAGGTGGCAGATGCTAAAACAGTAGGAATGTAAAATATGTTAATATGATTTAGAACCATCCAGAGAATAAAAATAGATGTTCCAATATAAGCAGGAGTTTAATACCAGGCTAGAGACAGAATGGTTTCATACGTAGCAATATAAGAGAAGTCACACTTCAGCTAGTGTAATTAAAATGTAAAAAATATTTACACAGTGGTTTTAGATGATATCAGACAGGTGCTGTGCTTTTCTGGTGATGACAAATTGTGGTGGAGCGACCAGCGCATTAATTGCTGTGTGCTGGAACACTGATGTGAGGGGGACACTTACCCTTCACGTGTTGGTGCTTATTCTCTGAAAACATTGCATGCAATATCTTAATTCACTCTCTTGGAAAGCATGGCATTGCATATACCCAACTCTCAACTGTCTTTCTTTTAGATCCTAATCTTTCTTTTGCTTTTATCTGTAAAGTGTCCCTAGTTTTCTATAATGTTTCAATATGATCGTTTGCCCCAAATAGATCCCTTGCCCTCCCAAAAAGGGGAAGAGACCATGCAGCAGCATGCTTCCGTTTCATCACTCTGGAGGGAGCATGCTCACCACTCCCACACATATGCTGGGCTGCCCCCCAGAAATACTCCCTGCACTGTTGGTTCCTCCTCAGAGACGGATGCTGCACTGTGACATTATTGTGCAGCAGCTGGTTCCCAGTCACTAAGGCACAGCCCGTATTTTGGCATCATCCCCTCAGATGAGGAGACACTATTTAAGTACTATTATAGAACAATGAGGGTAAGGTTCTTTTTGAGGTATATGTACTTTATATACCTATACATATATTTAATAAAACTATGATATTATATCTGTGAGAGGAATATAGCAGCTTTTGAGCTACATGGAGCCAGCTTAGTGTGCACCAATCTATTAAACTAGTGTCTTACAGTAAGAGAAAGCAAATTGTGATACAATGTTATCTGATTGTCATAAGAGGGTCCACTGGTCATTTATAAAGGTGCCCTAGGGCAGGGGTGGGGAATCTTTTTTCTACCAAGGGCCATTTGGATAAATCCTTAGGGGGCCATACAAAAATGATCAACTTAAAAATGAGCCTGCCCCCAGTAGTTATGTCCCCAGTAGTTATTTCCCCAGTAGTGAGGCCCCTTAGTGGTACTGGGTGCGTGTACCAAAAAATGGGTGTGGCCAATTAAAATGGGACGTGATACACATATGCCCCCAATAGTGCAGTGCCATACACACATTTGCCAGTGCAGTGCCAGATACACATATGCTGCCACAGTACCAGATACACAAATGTCGCCACAGCGACAGATACACATATGCCGCCACAGTGCCAAATACACAAATGCTGCACAGTGCCAGATACACATATGCCGCCACAGTGCCAGATACACAAATGCCCCACAGTGCCAGATACACAAATGCCGCCACAGTGCCATATACACAAATGCCCTCACAGTGCCAGATACACAAATGCCGCCACAGTACCAGATACACAAATGCCGCCACAGTGCCAGATACACAAATGCCGCCACAGTGCCAGATACACAAATGCCCTCACAGTGCCATATACACAAATGCCCTCACAGTGCCAGATACACAAATGCTCCACATTGCCATATATACATTGCCCCACACATGGCCTCCCACCCCACTGTGCTGCTCACCGCAGCTGCTGTGTGTCAGGGGAAGGGAGGAGCGTGCAGCATGCGCCTCTCCTGCCCCTTAGTGCTCCGTCCGGTGGCGATGTGTCTCAGCTGTCAGGGACCAGGCAGGGAGGAGAGCACAGCTATGTTGGTCGGCGTGTAGGGCCTCAAACCAGCTGCCGGTTCATGAGCCAATCAGAGCTCGCGGACTGGCAGTGGCGGCTCCTGATTGGCTGCCGGTCCGCGAGCTCTGACTGGCTCACGAACCAGCAGCTGGTTTGAGATCCCACCCACTGCTGCCGCCTGACAGCTGAGACACGCCACCGCTGGACTGAGGGGCGTGTCCCGCTGACACACAGCAGTGGGTGGGCCGGAACAAACGGCTTTGCGTGCCTTATATGGCCCGCAGGACGGAGGTTCCCCACCCCTGCCCTACGGGATAATTGTTGGTGGGTCATTAAAACCAAATGTGATCCAGTCATATTGTTCTAAGAGGTACTGTCAGGTAGCACATTGCTATAGCAAACCCTGTTTTTTTGTCAAAACTATGTATTATCATTTTTTTCAAATTAGATACAAATCATTACATGTCAGGGCAAAAGGACTGTATATGCTAGAAAAGCTGATGAGATTTGAGTAGAGAGGTCCAGAAATCTGTTTGGCTGATGACCGTATCCCTCTAGAACGACAGTGCACTTCCACTACTTTGATTTACAGGTACTTTGGCAAATCTTTTCAGAGACTAGAGTTTTCTTTTTAACTTGACTTTACATTTATAAGATAACAACACATAAAAAGTTAAGTCTTAAGACAGCAACCAGAGGCTTTTACATTTATTTTTATTACACTGTGTATTCACTTTCTGCACACTGTATTTTAAACATATATACAAGAGATTTCCAATAAATGTTTTAATGCATATCAATAAAATAAATTTTATTAAAACGTTAATTACCATAATACATCTCTAGTGCACTCATTTTAGAATTCTTTTTAATTGTTGTGTATCACCACAATTTACTTGTCATGTTCTAATCAGACCCTGAAAATTTGTTTCTTAGTTGAGAGGGACATTTTAATTCCCCATAGGTTTGCTCATAAGTTCCAAGGTGCGACCAATGTCCTCAATGTTGCGTCTTTTGACCATATGTAGATGTAGCCACACTCATCTTATCCATGGCATGGCCGTATGGACACATGTGCTGCGCCGCAGATAGGTACACCATTCATTCATATGGCCGCATGTGTCATAGTCGCAGAAACAATAGCTGCACCAGCTTTGCCACGAATATCTCACTCATATCCCTTTCACATCGCACTAAAAACCCGGTATCGACACGGCATATTGCCGTGTCAAAACGGGTCCGTGTGCGATGTGAAAGGTCCTTTGGTGAATTAGCGGGTCGTCTGTCCCGGTAATTCAACCCGGTAAAAAAGAAGGGTTATTACCGGGTTGATTACCGGGTCAGGCGCAGTGTGAATGGGAGCCGTTCCGATGCGACACGGCTCCCATTCACAGCATAGGGAGAGGCGGCGCAGGAGATGAGCTTATCTCCCAGCGCCGCCTCCACTCCCACCCCTGCTGCTGCTGCGCCCTCCGCTGCTATGGCAACCGACCCGGTATATTGCCGGGTCGGAAAGCCAGCAACGGAGCGCAAATGCCGGATCCCACCCGGTAAGTACACGTTTCTCTTACCGGGTAGGATCCGGCATTTGCGATGTGAAAGCAGCATCAGTGGCAAAGCTGAGCGTGGTTACATCTGTATGGCAAATCTGAGATGACAGCATAGTTCGTCTCTGTACAGAAGACCAAGGCTAATTCATTAGCATTTTTGACAGAATGATATAATTACTTATCCAAGTGCCACATAACCACAATGCATCTCATCACATATTGCAATCAAGAAGGTAAAAGCACTGTGAAGAGGAGAAAACTACATTAAAACTATAACTGGAGATGAAACAAAATGGATATATCAACTACATTCAAGGGGACTGAATAAGGATATTAAACTTTCCATCTTACTCAGAGATTAAACCGGAAGACTGTCATCTCCCCCATCGATTTTGCAGGAGATCGATGCACCCCAAAAGAAAAGAACATTTGAGGAAAAGCAGTGCCGTAACTAGGCATTTTAGCGCTGTGTGCAAGAACTGACATTGGCGCCCCCCCCCCGTACAAGATAGGCGCAGTGAGCGCCGTAGGCGCGCAAAAAATATATAGGGGCGTGGCTTCACGGGAAGGGGCGTGGCAACAAAATAATAGCAATTCATACTACGGTGCACAGTAGTCTCCATTATTCAAATTACGCTGCACAGTAGCGCCACTACACCAGGTAGAGCCCCTTTTATACATTACAGCAGACAGCATCCCCCTTTTTACACATTGCGGCAGCCAGTCCCCCTTTTTACACATTGCGGCAGCCAGTCCCCCTTTTTACACATTGCGGCAGCCAGTCCCCCTTTTTACACATTGCGGCAGCCAGGACCCCTTTTTACACATTACGGCAGCCAGTCCCCCTTTTTACACATTGCGGCAGCCAGGACCACTTTTTACACATTGCGGCAGACGGGACCCCTTTTTACGTATTGCGGCAGATGGGACCCCTTTTTACGCATTGCGGCAGATGGGGCCCCTTTTTACGCATTGCGGCAGCCGGGACCCCTTTTTACGCATTGCGGCAGCCAGTCCCCCTTTTTACACATTGCGGCAGACGGGACCCCTTTTTACACATTGCGGCAGATGGGACCCCTTTTTACACATTGCAGCAGATGGGACCCCTTTTTACACATTGCAGCAGATGGGACCCCTTTTTACACATTGCAGGAGAGAGAGAGAGAGAGAGAGAGAGAGACATACTTACCTTCTCCCCGCTGACAGGCTCCTCGTGCAGCTCCCTCTCGGTGCAGTCGTGTGAAGTCAGTTGAGAAGGAGGAGGGAGGGGGAGCAGAGAGCCGCAGCAGCGCTATTTGATTGGTAGTAAGCGCTGCTGCAGCATCCCCCTCTCCTTCTGTATTGGCTGCCTGGCGCTGCTGTGGATGCTGGGATGCATCCACAGCAGCGCCAGGCAGCCAATACAGAAGGAGAGGGGGATGCTGCAGCAGCGCTTACTACCAATCAAATAGCGCTGCTGCGGCTCTCTGCTCCCCCTCCCTCCTCCTCCGCTGCCCGGCGCTCCTGTCTTCTCTCCTCCAGCGCGGCGCACGGCGCAGTTCAGAGGCGGCATGTAATGAGTCAATTTGACTCATTACATGCTGCTGGCCGTGCGCCCCCAGGGCAACTGCGCTGTGTGCCAAGCCCCCTTGGCACACACGTAGTTACGGCCCTGAGGAAAAGGACCCCTCTCTACAACTGTATTGAGCACCTATCATCAGCAGAGTACTCTAACCACCTCAGAACTTGGTAAGCATAGGTTTCTCTATCCATGCAGTATTAACGTATGTCTTCAAAGGTTGTAAAATGAATTCTAAGTTTCTGCAGCGGGGTACACTGTGTTCCACAGGGAATACGTCGGGGTGTAGAGATGGATCTTGATCCAGGCACAAACAGGTTAAAGCTTTATCTGTCCCAGGATGCATTGGGGCCTCCTCTATAACCCCACCTCCAGACACTGTGAGCTCAGTTTCGAGTTGGTGCCCTGCAGAGCAGGTCACTTTACAGGAGGGCTGCACTGGGCAGCACTGAAAAAGCTATTACAAGACTTCAAGGGCCGCAGCACTTACATGTCAGGGTGACATTCTGTGCTGTGGCTCCGTCACCTCCCCAGCAGCATCGCATACTCCCGTTGGCTCTGTTCCTGGGTACTTGCGGTGGGGACGCTCCGGCATTGGGCACACGGTCGCAGAGCTCTCCTGGTTTGTATGGCTGCTACAGAAGGGAGGAGGTAAAAGGATCCCCCAGGCGGGATCCTCCATTAAATCGCGTTCCGATCTCAGTTTAGGGAGACGGACTGCGACGCTGGCATGGACACTGTAATCGAGCAGGGACCCCACTATATCCACCAGGGTATAGGAGTACAGGTTGGATATACTAATATCCACTTTAATAAGACTCCATAGTACCAGGTGGTGAAGTCCAGCATAGAGGAGCCGGCGCTTGACCTGTAGCCCCTCCCCCGGCCCAGGGCTCCATCTACTGCTGGTATTCCCACCCTGGAGCTGCCTCACACTCTCTCTCATGCCGACTGAGATGCTGGGCACCATTTTCTAAAATAGATGCGACTGGTCTCCGGGACTGCAGGGCAAGGTCTCCTTTGTAAACCCGCCTGTACATCAGTGCCGTGGTTTTACAAGCACTTAAGTATTCTACTTGTCAATATTAAGACAGCGTTAGTTAAGAACACGTGTACCTGTGCCAGAATATATTGTACGAGTATTCTGATATATACATCCGGTCTCAGACTGTGCATTGTTATATATAATATAATATACATATACTGTCTGCCATTTCATCTTGGATGTCATCTCGCCACCTCAAACTCAATATTTCCAAAACAGAATTAATTATTTTCCCACCAGCCAAGAGTAGTTACCAACCTGATATCTCCATAACTGTTGACAATGCAACTATCCACCCTACCCCACAAGCTCGGTCTAGGTGTCACCATTGACTCTGAACTGTCCTTTTTTCCTCACATTCAATCTGTCTCTAAATCATGTTACATGCACCTTAAAAACATATCCAAAATAAGCCCTTATCTTACACAAGACACTGCAAAAACTCTAATCCATGCATTCATCATCTCCTGCATTGATTATTGTAATAGTCTCCTTACTAGTCTTCCCAAACATAGGCTCTCACCACTACAATCCATTTTAAATGCAGCTGCGAGGCTAATCTTCCTCGCTAGATGTACTTTGTCTGCTGATCCGCTCTGTCAGTCCCTCCATTGGTTACCGGTATTCTACCGTGTTAAATATAAAATACTTTTACTGACATACAAGGCTATTAACCAAACTGCACCATCATACATCTCCTCACTCATCTCAAAATATCTCCCTACCCGACCTCTCCGCTCTGCACAAGATCTGTGTCTCTCATCCACATGTATTACCTGTTCCCACTCAAACTTACAGGACTTTACCCGGGCTTCACCCACTCTGTGGAATGCCCTCCCACACACAATAAGACTCTCCTCTAGTTTCCAAACTAATATGCTCTGCGGTTGCATTCACTAATGTCTAACACAACAGGCGAGAAATCCAAGGATGCTCCTGCATCCTGCAGCACATGCACCAAGGATTTGCCTGAGGGGGAAGTTTTGTATGACGGTCTGTGTACTATGGGGGTGATTCCGAGTTGATCGCTCGCTAGCTGCTTTTAGCAGCATTGCACACTCTAAGCCGCCGCCTACTGGGAGTGTATCTTAGCATTGCAGAATTGCTAACGAAAGCTTTGCTAATTTTCTCGTAACGATTACCCCGCAGTTTCTGAGTAGCTCCAGACTTACTCAGCCATTGCGACCAGCTCAGTCCTTTTCGTTCCTGGTTTGACGTCACAAACACACCCAGCGTTTGCCCAACCACTCCCTCGTTTCTCCAGCCACTCCTGCATTTTGCAACTCGAACGCCTGCGTTTTTCCGCACACTCCCATAAAACAGACAGTTTCAGCCCAGAAACACCCACTTCCTGTCAATCACACTACGATCAGCACAGCGTTGAAAAATCTTTGTTATGCCGTGAGTAAAATACCTAACTTTTGTGTAAAATAACTAAGCGCATGTGCTTTGCGAACCTTGCGCATGCACAGTAAGCGACTAATCGCAGTATAGCGAAAATCGGCAACGAGCGAACAACTCGGAATGACCCCCTATGTGCCATACGTCTCCCAGTCAGTCCGCAGCTCCTATAACCAATCAGGAGCCACCGTGGGCGGCGTTCTCAGCTATGCTAAATATGCTTGTGACACACCTTACGCCCCCTATGGGACCTCCTGTGCAATTTCAGCCACATATTGTCTCTATGGTAAATCCGCCTAGGGCGGATAATTTGTCTACTCAATTGCAGCAATTGAGTCAATCCTTGGTTAGACATAAAACTGCCCCAAGTCACTCTTGCGTCACGGGGTCATCTAAGCGGGCTACTTCCTCCTCACAATCCACTAATCTCTCAGAAGATTCTTCTGATGTGGATGGGAAGTATTCTGTCCTGTCAGACACTGACACAGCTGCTTCTGACGAGGAATCTACTACTCAGATTGATGTCCCTGACTTAGTGGTTGCTATTAAGCAGATCCTACAAATTACTGATGATGATGATGATGATGATGATGATGATGATGATGATGAGGAGGAGGAGGAGGAGGATTCCACTACGGTGTCTAAGAAACCTGATAAGTTTAAACATCAGAAGGTAACTAAAATGTTATTACGCATTCTGACCATCTAGTGGACATACGACAAGAACTCTGGTCTTCTCCAGGAAAGAAATTCTCCATGTCTAAAAGGATGGTAGCTTGCTATCCTCTCCCTACAGAGTTGTGTAACAAGTGGGAAAATTCACCACTGGTGGATTCCCATGTCACCCGTCTAGTGGTGTCATCTACTCTGCCTGTCACCACTGTCACCTCACTGAAGGACCGGACAGATAAGCGTGTGGAGGGATGCCTGAAATCGATTTACTTCCTTACAGGTGCTGTACATAGACCCACTATAGTAGCCTCTTGGGCTGCAAAAGGAATTGAAGCATGGGTTCAGACATTAGAGGAAGAGCTGCCTCAGGATATATCTGACATTGCCAGACAGTACCTGTCTCACATTACCACCGCCGCCTATTATTTTCAGGAGGCGTCCTCTGAGGAATGTGTGTTGGCGGCCAAGGCATTGACTACGTCCATCCTGGCTCACCGTATTCTGTGGTTAAGGTCATGGAAGGTGGACCTGGATTCCAAAAAGACCTTTTAAGAGAGACATCCTGTTTGGGGAAAACCTCAATAAAAATGTGGCTAACTTGGCGGCTGCTAAGACTGCCTTTCTCCCTAACACTACACCTTCTGCACAGAAGGCAAAAGGTACCACTTTTCGCTCCTCTCGGCCTCAAGGGAAAGCAAAAGGTCAGGCATACCCGAGACAGTCTCGTGCTTCCAAAACTACAAAGCCCAAGGCTAAACAATCCAGGACAGCCCGTCAGCCTGCTTCTAAACGCGACAAGCCTGCTGCATGACAGGACAGGCCTCCCCCTAGGGGATTTCAGGGTGGGAGGCCGACTTCTGCAATTCACATAGGTCTGGTTAAAGACCACTTCAGATGCATGGGTGCGAGAAGTTGTCTCTCACGGGTACGCAGTCTCTTTCAAGAGGCGTCCCACTCGCCAGTTCTGCACAACGATTATCCCTTCGGATCCGTTAAAGGCGCAACCTCTATAAATGGTTGTGAGTTCCCTCCTGGATACAGGAGTGGTGCTGCCAGTACCTCTATCCCAGAGACTGTTTCTAGTACCGAAACCCCAATGGGTCGTTCCGGCCTATACTCAACCTCAAATCACTGAACAAGTTTGTGAAAGTATCCAAGTTCCGTACGAAAACAAGGCGCTCAATTGTACTGGCCAAGGAAACCCGGAGATTATATGGTATCCCTGGATATACAAGATGCTTACATGCATATACCTATTGCCATATCACATCCGCAATATCTGCGGATTGCTATTGGCAACCTTCACTATCAGTTCCAGGCTCTGCCGTTTGGACTGGCCACGGCCCCTTGGATCTTCACCAAGGTTATGCCCGTGATGGCGGCTCATCTCCGTCGCCAGGGAGTAAGGCTCCTGCCGTCTCTGGACGACTTGCTGATCCTGGCAAACTCCCACAATGTCCTCCTCAGTCATCTGCAACTGACGGTAAACTTCCTACAAGCCCACGGATGGCTCATCAACTGGAAGAAGTCCCCATTGGTCCCTGCTTGGAGCATGGTGCACCTGGGGGACTGCTGGATACACACAGTCAACGGCTGTTTCTGTCTCCAGAGAAGGTCCTGAAGCTTCAGTACAGGATAAGATACTTCCTTTCTCGCCCAAGAGTGTCGATACACTCGGCGATGCAAGTACTAGGCCTGATGGTGTCAGCTTTCGACATGGTAGAGTACGCTCAATTTCATTCCCGCCCTCTGCTGAGGTTAATCCTTTCCAAGTGGGATGGCCTACTGTACCTCATCGGATCAGGTCTCACATGATCTCCTTGACTCCGGAGGTTCATCTATCGCTGACCTGGTGGCTACAGGACCAGCAGTTAAGCAGGGGCCATCCCTTCTGGATCCCCAACTGGGTCCTAGTGACTACAGATGCCAGTCTGAGGAGCTGGGGCATGGTGTTTGAGTGACACTCTTTCCAGGGTCAGTGGACCAAGGAGGAATCACTCCTCCTTATAAACATTCTGGGATTGCGGGCAATGTTCAATGCTTTGTCTCTCGTCCTGCCTCTGTTAAAAGAACAGGCCTGTTAAAGTACGGTCAGACAACGCCACCACGGTGGAATACATAAACCATCAAGGAGACACTCGAAGCCGCATGGCAATGATGGAAGTGTCAAAAATCCTTTGTTGGGCGGATTGCCATCTGCCAGCAATATCGGCAGTGTTCATTCTGGGAGTTCTCAACTGAGAAGTGGATTTCCTCAGTCATCAGGACGTGCATGTCGGGGAGTGGAGTCTTCATCAGGTTGTCTTTCAACTCCTAGTGGACATATGAAGCCTACCAGATGCAGTCCTGATGGTGTCTCGTCACAATCACAAAGTTTGGGTCTTTGGATCAAGAACCAGGGATTCTCAAGCAGCGTTCGTGGACGCACTGGCAATTCCATGGAACTGTCGGTTTCCATACGTGTTCCCTCCAGTGTCACTCCTGCCCAGGGTACTATAGAAGTTCAAACAAGAAGGAGGAATACTACTTCTAGTCGCTCCAGTGTGGCCCAGACGGCATTGGTTCCCAGACCTGCAGGGTCTGTCGATGAAGCGTCCTCTTCTACTTCCTCAATACCCAGACCTCCTCGTTCATGGCCCTTGTGTCTACCCGGACTTGTCGGCATGGCTCTTGAAGCATCAATCCTGAGGGCCAAAGGATTCTCTGAGGCGGTTATCCAAACTATGCTAAAGGCCCAAATACCGGCATCTGCATGGATATGTTACAGGGTCTGGAATTCTTACTTCACATGGTGTGCTGCTAAGAATTACGATGCATATAAATTCAGAACTTCCAGACTTCTGGCTTTTCTGCAACAAGGCCTGGACTTAGGCCTTCGTCTGGCCTCCCTCAAGGTTCATATATCTGCCTTGTCAGTGTGGTTTCAGAGAAAAATTGCATCTATTCCTGACGTTCATACTTTCACTCAGGGTGTTTTACGGATACAGCCTCCCTATGTCCCTCCTGTGGCTCCATGGGATCTGTCTGTTGTCCTGAATGCCCTGCAAGAGTCTCCATTTGAACCTCTTGAGTCAGTGGACCTTAAATGGCTCACGGTCTACGTCCTGTTCCTACTGGCTATTGTCTCTACTAGGAAGGTGTCAGACCTAGGCGCTTTGTCCTGTCGTCCACCCTTCCTAATATTTCACCATGACTGGGCAGTTCTTAGAACTCACCCTTGTTATTTACCTAAGGTGGTGTAATCTTTTCACCTTAACCAAGAGATTGTGGTGCCAGCCATCATCTCTTCTGGTTTGTCCTCCAAAGAGCAGTCTTTGGATGTGGTACAGGCTCTCTGTATATACGTGGAGAGGACTGCCTCTATCAGGAGGTCAGATTCCCTTTTGTACTTTTTGGTTTTCACAAACGTGGCTGGCCTGCGAATAAGCAAACCTTGGCCAGATGGATCAGAATGGTGATTGGACATGCTTATGCACAGGCTGGACTTCCAGCTCCTGCTGCTATTAACGCCCATTCTACTCGGTCTGTTGGACCCTCTTGGGCGGCCCGCCGTGGCACGTCAGCAGAACAATTGTGCAAGGTGGCTTCATGGTCCTCAGTGAACACATTCATTAGGTTCTATGGGGGTCCATTCAGACCTGATCGCTCGCTGCAGTTCTTCGCAGCGTAGTGATCAGGTCAGAACTGCGCATGCGCCGGTGCCACAGTGTGCCGGCACATGGCTGTAAGGCAACGGCTGTCGTTGCCTATCGATTGCCTCTGCCTGATTGACAGGCAGAGGCGGTCGCTGGGCAGGAGGGGGTGGCGCGGCAGCATTCAGCCGCCATTTTGTGGGCGTGGTCCCGCCAACGCAGGTGTGGCCAGACCATGTGGGGGGCGGACCGCATCGGCTGCGTGACGTAATACGCAGCCGATGTGACCCAGGGCAGCGACGAGTAACTCCCGGCCAGCCGCAGGACTTGCGCTGGCCAGGAATTACTCTTCAAGTACAAAAACATCACAGCTGTGTGATGCTTTTGTACTTGTGCAGGGGGGGGGGGGGCGGCGGCCTGACATGCGGGGCGGACTAGCCCTGTGCTGGGCGTCCCCCCACAGGTCAGTGTAAGTGATTGTAGCTGTGCTAAATTTAGCACAGCTACAATCAGGTCAGAATGGCCCCCTGTGCCTTTGATACTTCCGCCTCCCAGGATGCTTCCTTTGTACGCCGGATTCTCATACCCGCTATGGCGCATCTCCTCCCTTGAGGAACTGCTTTAGGACATCTCCGATGTATTCCCTGTGGAACACAGTGTACTCCGCTGCAGAAAAGGAGATTAATGGTAGACTTACCATTGTTAAATCTCTTTCTGGAGGTACACTGGGTTCCACAGGGTGCCCGCCCTGACGCACCTAGCTTCTATGGGTTTGTATGGCATTAGCCACTGGTTTCTTCTCCTGTCGTGAGAATGTGGTTCTATGTGACTAACATCTGTCTTCTCTTTTACCTGCTCCTGCATTGGACTGGTTAACAAAACTGAGCTCACAGTGCCTGGAGGCGGGGGTTATAGAGCAGGCCCCAGTGCATCCTGGGACAGCTAAAGCTTTAACCTGTTGGTGCCTGGATCAAGATCCATCTCTACACCCTGATGTATTCCCTTTGGAACCCAGTGTGCCTCACAGAAAGATTTGACAATGGTAAATCTGCCATAAATCTCTTTTTTAAACCTGGACAAGAGCTATTTCAGTTACCAAAGTAAACACAATATTGCTATAACCTTTGGCTTACTCTAGGAGGCTTACAAATTCTCATACACCTGTTGGTTTGTAGATTTGTGTATCCCAGATTGTAGGGGATTAGTGGCAGACAAGAGGTGGGCAGTAAGGACAAATTAATTAAGTTAACTGTTTTTCTGTAAAGAGTCTTTGACAAACAGATCCTGGCGGGGCTCAACTGGTATACCCAATACTACTTTTTTTACAGGACCTGGATCAAGTCCTGGAGAACTACTACATTATTGTGTATTGGGTCAGCCAACACTGGGACATATGCTGTCACTTTGTTTCAAACATAAGAGTATCTATCAGGCGCGTTACTAGAACTTTGTGAGCCCCATAGCAACATTTTTAATGGGTCATCAACTCAGATCTCCAGAGAAAGAGTGGCAGCAGGGACATAGAGACAGAGAGTGGCAGAAGGGACACAGACAGTGACAACAGGGACACAGAGACAGAGAAATTGGCAGCAGGGACAGAAAGAGATAGTGCCAGCAAATGCGTTGTGACAGAATGGGGGCCGCAGGAACAGAAAGAGGCAGCAGGGACGTAGGGACAGAGAGAGACAGCAAGGATGTAGGGAGACAGAGAGGCTTCAGGGACGTAGGACAGATAGCAAGACAGCAGGGACAGTGGGCCAGCAGGGATGTAGGGATAGAGAGAGGCAGCAAGGATGTAGGGAGAGAGAAAGGCAGCAAGGATGTAGGGAGAGATTGAGGCTATAGGGACAGAGAGAGGCAGCAGGGATGTAGGGACAGAGAGAGGGGAGCTTATTTTAGATCAACATGCCCAGCATGAAGCCTACACTGGGCCAGCTTGCCCAGCCATCCAACTAAGTTATGGACACTTTTACCCACCATGGGCTCATTTCAGTGCTGCACTTGAAACACACTAATTCATGTCCGTGATGATGTGCACAGTGCGTGGCCGCTGTCATTAGGACACATTCCAACAGACAAAAAAAATGAAGAGAAGACAGAGAGAGAAAAAAAAAGAGAGATAAAAGAGGGGCGAAAGAGAGAGCAATGAGCGAGAACCGGTACAAGCCAGGGTGGGGGAGCTCAGTGCTGCGCGGTATGGATATAAACCATAACTTAATATCGGCATACTATATACTGTTATTCTCAACCTGGCCAGCCCACAGGATGCCCCCCAAGGAGTGAGTGGTACAGTGTAGGAACAGATTACACAACAAGGGTCGGGGCAGGCTGACAGCTCTGTCTGGACTCTGGGGGATGTGTGAGGGGAGAAGGCGTACTACACGGCTGTTGCTGGCACCCGTTTTCCATAGCAACCACGGGCCTTAGAGTTGACTGGCCAGTGCAGGGGGAGCTGTGGGCCTTGGAAGCTACTCAGGGCCCATAGCCGCTGCACCCTCAGTAGTTACACCACTGGTATGTATCGCATGTGTGGCAGCTATTGTGAAGTGAACCAAATTCAATGTCTTGAAGATTATAAAACTGTAGTACCAGCCAAAGTTTTCAGGGGTCTATGGACTAAGTCTTTGTTACGCACACCAGTGCTAACAGGAGTATACCGGTGTATGAACAGAGAGGGAAGCGAAGCAAACGAACTCACAGACAGTATAACATAACATACACAGGAGGTGATGGAATAACTAATAAACACAAAGTGAACGGAGAAGCCCAAAGGCTCAGGAATTGGGTGTCTCCCTAGGAATGCTCAGATGGAATAGAGCGGACAATGAAGCGAGGTGTAGTGATTTAACATGTGGAGCACCTGAAATGATGTTGCTAAGAGCAACAGAAAAAACCCCAAAGGGTTACCAACGGGTGTGGGAATAAACTCCTTGGTCAGAGATAGAAATATAGACACAAGGAGAGTATCCACAATCCTAACCCCCACTTGCAGGGCACAGGTTCAGCTTACTGCCACTAAACTGACACCTGGACGCCCTGCACAGTGAGGGAGGATTAAGCAAGCAGGTCTGAGAGTACAGCCGCAAACCTGCTGGGTTCACAGAATAGCAAAAGAACCCCAGCAGGTCAAACAACTGACTCCAGTCTTACTGCTAGGTCCGGATTGGCAGAATGAAGTACCGAATCCCAAGGCCTATTCGCAGTAAGCAACAAGTAAATACAAAGTCACACAGTACTAGCTAACTCTCTGGAACTGACTAACAAACAAAGATTCAGCAGCATTTGCCTAGCCTGAGAGGATGGTTTATATAGCAGGTGCTGTCCACGCCCCACTCAGACCTCACAGACTGTGAGCACAAAACCAGCGCCGGATTCCCTGCCGTGCACAGAGCCTGTAACCACTACACAGTAAAAACCCGGACCGGAGTGTCAGCTGCGCTCAGGTTACTTCGCTAACACTTGCCTCCCGGTTGCCATGGCGACGTGGCAGCACAGAGCAGGAGATCCTAACAGTACCCCCCCTCTGACAAGGGGTCAAAGAACCCCTACCACCGGGTTTATCTGGGAACTGCGAGAAGAAAGAGCGTGTCAGTCTGGGGGCATGAAGATCACAACTGCGCACCCACGACCGCTCCTCCGGGCCATACCCCTTCCAGTGCACCAAAAATGACAGCCGACCCCGAACCATCTTGGAGTCAAGAACCCTTTCAACCACAAACTCCCTCTGACCCCATATCAGAAGAGGAGAAGGTCTTCCACTGGAAGAAGGATTACTAACCGCCAGTTTTAAAAGGGAACAATGAAATGTTTTATTGATACCCAATGAACGGGGCAGATCTAACTGAAATGCCACCGGATTGATAACCCTGGTGATCTTATAAGGGCCGATGAACCGGGGGCCTAACTTATGAGATGGCTGTCTCAACTTCAAATTCTTGGTGGACAACCAGACGAAGTCTCCTAATTTGAAGCTGCAGGGTCTTCTCCGCTTATCAAAAACCCTTTTGGTCACTAATGACACAGACACAAGGGCTTTCTTCACTTTCCTCCAAATACCCCTAAGGACCGAAACAACAAGGAACCACCAGGCGTGGAATCCAGGGGGTCAAAAGAATTGGCCTTAGGATGATGCCCATACACACAAAGGAAGGGAGAGATCCCTGTAGCAGAGTGAGCCGCGTTGTTATAGGCAAACTCCGCCATGGACAGATGAGCAACCCAGTCAGTATGACACTTGGAGACATAACACCTGAGGAACTGCTCCAAGGACTGGTTCACCCTCTCAGTCTGCCCATTAGACTGTGGATGGTAGCCTGACGACAAGCTCACAGAAATCTGGAGATCAGAACAAAATGCCCTCCAGAATTTGGCCAAAAACTGGGATCCACGGTCAGAGACCACATCAAGTGGCAACCCGTGGAGGCGCACAACATGCTGCATAAATAACTCAGACAGGCGTCTGGCCGATGGCAACCCAACCAGTGGAACGAAATGCGCCATCTTCGAAAACCTGTCAACGACAACCCAAATGGCTGTCATCCCCGAGGATTTGGGCAAGTCCACCACAAAATCCATGGAAATGTGGGTCCATGGCTTAGACGGAATAGAGAGTGGATGTAATGGGCCGACAGGAACCCCTCTAGGAGTTTTATTTCGGGCACAAACGTCACATGCCCGAACCCACTGATCCACATCCCTAGCCACCGAGGGCCACCACACCGCCCTAGACAGCAACTCCCGAGTTCTGGCAATACCCGGATGCCCTGCCGACCTCTTGGCATGGAATTCCAGGAACACTCGCTGTCTTAACCTAGGAGGCACAAACAAGAGACCTACCGGAAGGTCTGGAGGAGCCTGCTCCTGTGCTCTAAGGACTAATGACAAGAGGTCCTGGGTAATGCCCACTTTAATACATGATGGGGACACAATGGGCAATGGCTCCTCGGTGGTCTCTTGAACTGGAGCAAAACTCAGCGAGAGCGCATCAGCCTTGATGTTTTTTGACCCAGGGCGATATGTTATCAAAAAATTAAAGCGAGCAAAAAACAAAGCCCATCGTGCCTGCCTGGCATTGAGCCGCTTCGCTGACTCTAAATATGCCAGATTCTTATGGTCGGTGAGAATTGAGACCACAAACTTAGCCCCCTCAAGCCAGTGTCTCCACTCCCCGAGTGCATCCTTTATAGCCAACAATTCCCGGTTACCCACATCATAATTAATCTCGGCAGACGAAAATTTACGGGAAAAGTAAGCACAGGGATGAAGGCGATTATCAGACACCCCCATCTGAGAGAGCACTGCCCCAATACCTATCTCAGAGGCATCCACTTCTACCACAAAAGGACGCTCTGGATTTTGGTGTCGCAGCACCTTGGCCGAGACAAATGCCCTTTTGAGACGGGCAAAGACCGCTTTGGCCTCACAAGACCAGTGAGCAACATCCGCACCTTTCTTAGTGAGTGCCACCAAGGGGGCCACTATAGACGAAAATCCAGCGATAAACCGTCTATAAAAATTTGCAAAGCCCAGAAAACGCTGAAGCGCCTTCAAACTAGTGGGCTGCACCCAATCCAGGACTGCCTGTACCTTAGAACCCTCCATTTGGAAACCTTCTGAGGAGATAATATACCCTAGAAATGCGATTTGCTGGACTTCAAACTCGCACTTCTCCAGCTTCGCCCCAAGCTGGTGGTCTCTGAGTTTCTGGAGGACTAAGCGTACATGCTTCCGATGTTCCTCCAGGGAATGAGAGAAGATTAGGATGTCATCTAGATAAACAACTAAGAATCTATCCAAATATTCCCTGAGCACATCGTTCATGAATTCCTGGAAGACTGCCGAGGCATTAGAGAGCCCAAAAGGCATCACCAAATATTCATAATGCCCTGAGTGGGTATTAAAGGCAGTCTTCCATTCATCCCCCTCTCTTATTCGGATTAGATTGTAAGCACCGCGTAGGTCAATCTTAGAAAAAATGGTGGCAGTACGAAGCTGGTCAAACAAAACCGAAATGAGAGGCAGTGGGTACGAGTTTTTAATCGTGATACGGTTCAATTCCCTGAAGTCGATGCAGGGTCGCAACGAACCGTCCTTTTTACCCACGAAGAAGAACCCCGACCCAACTGGGGACTGTGAGGGTCTGATAAATCCCTTAGCCAAGTTCTCCTGAATGTACTCTGCCATAGCCTGAGTCTCAGGACGTGACAGGGAGTACAACCTGCTCTTGGGAAGCTTAGCATCCGGCAACAAATCAATGGCACAGTCATAGGGGCGATGGGGAGGTAGTACCTCCGCAACTTTTTTGGAGAACACATCCGCAAAATCTGCATAACATCCTGGCAATCCTGGCAAACTTAGCTGCGAGAGCCTGACTGGAAGGCTCAAGCAACTCCTGAAACAATCACTACCCCAACTAAGAATCTCCCCAGAGACCCAGTCAAATTGAGGGTTATGGGCCCTTAACCAGGGTAACCCCAAAACTAATGGGGCAAAAGAACAGACAGTCACATAAAAAGACAATTTTTCAGAGTGTGTGGCTCCAATAAACAAAGGAATTTGGCTGGTGCAGGAGGTAATTTTACCCTGGGACAATGGTTCCCAGTTTAACCCACAGATCTCAATCTCTGATGCCAAAGGTACTGAGGGAACAGAGTGTTCCAGGGCGAATTGACGGTCCATGAAAACCCCATCGGCCCCACTGTCAACAAAGGCCTCAGTCTTGACAGTTTGACCGAGGATCTCCAAAGTCACCGGAATGAGAAAAGTCTTTTTGGGAAATTCTGACTTCTGGCCTGACAGGATATTTCCCATCACCCTCAGGCCCTGAAGTTTTCCGTTTTTTCAGGGCATGATACTACAACATGACCTTTATTCCCACAGTACAAACACAAACCCTGCTGTCTCCTCCGCGTCTTCTCACGCGAGGAGAGGCGGGTAGCCCCAATCTGCATAGGCTCCTCGGAATATTCCTCAGAGTCTGACGTTCCCTTTGGAAAAAAGGAAACTGCGGTCTCCCTTTCAAGCCTACGCTCTCTCAGCCGTCTATCCACCCGGATGGATAACTGCATGAGCTGATCTAAGCTATCAGGCGAGGGATATTGTACCAGTAGGTCCTTTATCTGGTCAGAAAGGCCCCTTCGGTACTGGTTTCTCAAGGCTGGGTCATTCCACTGGGTATCATGAGCCAACCTCCGAAACTCCGTACTATAAACCTCAGCTGGCCGTCGCCCTTGCTTAAGAACCGTAATCTGAGCCTCGGCTGAGGCCATCTTGTCAGGGTCATCATACAAAATGCCCAGTGCCGTAAAAAAAGCATCAACACTTTTAAGCGACGGACAGTCAGGCTGTAACCCATATGCCCAGACCTGTGGGTCTCCTTGTAGCAAGGAAATCACCATGCCCACCCGCTGAATCTCCGACCCAGAAGACTGGGGCCTAAGCCTGAAATATAGCTTACAGCTCTCCTTGAAACAAAAGAACTGCGAGCGATCTCCAGAAAAACGATCCGTGAGATTTACTTTCGGCTCCTTAACCCCTGAACTTGCCGCTGCTGCTGCGGGAGCTCCGCTAGCGGCCTGCGGGGTGTTCATTTTAATGGACATCTCATTAAATTGTCGAGTCAGGACCTGCACCTGATCGACCACCTGTTGCAAAGTATTTTGAGGGGTATGCTCCATATTCCCACAAAATTTCAACAGGAGTAGGGCTGCTGAATATGTTACGCACACCAGAGCTAACAGGAGTATACCGGTGTATGAACAGAGAGGGAAGCGAAGCAAACGAACTCACAGACAGTATAACATAACATACACAGGAGGTGATGGAATAACTAATAAACACAAAGTGAACGGAGAAGCCCAAAGGCTCAGGAATTGGGTGTCTCCCTAGTGTCAGGAATGCTCAGATGGAATAGAGCGGACAATGAAGCGAGGTGTAGTGATTTAACATGTGGAGCACCTGAAATGATGTTGCTAAGAGCAACAGAAAAAAACCCAAAGGGTTACCAACGGGTGTGGGAATAAACTCCTTGGTCAGAGATAGAAATATAGACACAAGGAGAGTATCCACAATCCTAACCCCCACTTGCAGGGCACAGGTTCAGCTTACTGTCACTAAACTGACACCTGGACGCCCTGCACAGTGAGGGAGGATTGAGCAAGCAGGTCTGAGAGTACAGCCGCAAACCTGCTGGGTTCACAGAATAGCAAAAGAACCCCAGCACGTCAAACAACTGACTCCAGTCTTACTGCTAGGTCCGGATTGGCAGAATGAAGTACCGAATCCCAAGGCCTATTCGCAGTAAGCAACAAGTAAATACAAAGTCACACAGTACTAGCTAACTCTCTGGAACTGACTAACAAACAAAGATTCAGCAGCATTTGCCTAGCCTGAGAGGATGGTTTATATAGCAGGTGCTGTCCACGCCCCACTCAGACCTCACAGACTGTGAGCACAAAACCAGCGCCGGATTCCCTGCCGTGCACAGAGCCTGTAACCACTACACAGTAAAAACCCGGACCGGAGTGTCAGCTGCGCTCAGGTTACTTCGCTAACACTTGCCTCCCGGTTGCCATGGCGACGTGGCAGCACAGAGCAGGAGATCCTAACAGTCTTGGAGAGAGATAAAGTGGATGGAGATAAAGTACCAACCAACTAGCTCCTGTTAATTTTTCGAACACAGCCAGTAACATGGCAGTTAGGATCCGATTAGTTGGTACTTCATCTCCATCCACTTTCTCTCCAAGGCTTAGTTTATAGACCCCTATGTAAATTATTACTATTTATTATCATTTATATGACACCACAAGGGTTATGTAGTGCCTAACAAAGCACATAAAAAAATTAGCAAAACAAGAAAACAACGACTTACAGTACAAGACAAAGTACTACAAGTACATAGTATATAAACATTGCTACATCAGGGGACAAGACACTGAAACAAGCACAAGGGTGGCAGAAACTAAGGGTTAGGTTCTGTTGTAGGGAGTATAAAGTAGAAGATCGTCTAAGAAAAGGAAAATCGGGGAGAGGGCCCTGCTCGTGAGAGCTTAAATTCTGAAAGGGACGATAGGGGCAGATAGACAGGGGTGAAACTAATGGGGTAGAAGTGAGCATGGAACAGAGGGTTGGAATGAGAGATGGCTGGGTTTGATGAAGAAGTAGGTCATGAGAGCCGGTTTGAAGTATTGTAGAAAGGTGGAAAGTCTGATAGGGAGAGATAGAGAATTCCAGAGGTAGGGAGCACCACAACCAAAATCTTGAAGGCAGGAGTGGTGGCATGCATTTGTGAAGTGAAGAGGGAAAGTGGGAGTGTAAAGGGAGATAAGGTCAGATGTGCAAATGGGAGAGGAATTGGTGAGAACTTTGTAACTGAATGTGATAAACTTGAATTGGATTCAGAAAGGGAAGGGAAACCAATGTAGGGCTTGAAAGAGAAAGGAGGATGTAGTAAGTTTGGAGATGAAGATGAGCCGAGCAGCAGTATTGACGATAGATTGGAGTGGAGAGAGGCATTTGTCAGGGAGGCCAGAAGACCTGGAAAATACATAGTTATGGTAGACTTACCGTCGATAACGCTATTTCTCCTAAGTTCACAGTATCCACAGGATAAACATTGGGATATGAGGTAGCGTCAGCGGATTGGCACCAACGATCAAAGCTTTCACCTCCCAGAATGCAGTGGGCTAGTCCCCTATATCCCCGCCTCCTGGCTCAGGCAATTCAGTTGTTTTCCAAAGCTCAAGGCAGGAGCATCATACAGAACCCTAATCAGGCGAGAACACCACACATGCACACCCTTCCATACAAGAAGAAAGAGGTTAGTGGGTGAAAGAATCCTCAAATCAGGTGCATCAGGGTGGGATCCCTGTGGATACTGTGGACTTAGGAGAAATATGTTAATGGAAGACCATGTGGCTGCCTTACAATCTGTTCAGCTGAAGCACCACGTTGTGCTGCCCATGATGGACCTACCTTACGAGTAGAGTGAGAAGAGACATTAGCTGGAATAAGGAGATCAGCTTGAGAATATGCTTGTGAAATCATCATTCGAAGACACTTCACCTGTGGCTACTTGTCTGCAGGACATCCTCTCTTGTGAAGTCCGTAGAGAACGAAGAGAGTGTCTGTCTTTCTGATGGCACTGGTACGATCCACGTGGATACTTAAGGCACGGACTACGTCCAATGATGCATTTTCCACGGAAAGGTCTGGCCCTTGGAAGGCTGGGACTACAATTTCTTCGTTAAGGTGGAATTTAGACACGACTTTAGGAAGCGAACCAGATTTGGTTCTGAGAACTACTCTATCTGGATGAAAAATCAGAAAAGGAGGGCGACATAACAATGCCCCTAAATCTGAAACTCTTTTAGCTGAACAATAGCCAGTAGAAAGAGAACTTTAGCTGTCAACTATACTACTATCTACTACATCCCCAAACGTCTGATAAGGAAATTAATAAGTTCGAATGGGCTTTTATTACTTCGTTCAGTAGCCAGTATAAAAATGTTGAACAATCCCTTAAGAAACATTGGGGAATATTAAAAAAAGATCCTGTTATAGGCAATTCTTTACCCACAAAACCGAAATGCATATTCAGGAAAGCACCCAACCTTAAAACCTCATTGGTAAGAAGTGCACAACCACCAAGAAAACCAATGTCAACTATCAAATCAAAAGGTTTTTTTTAGGTGTGGGTTGTGCCTAGGTTGTAGGGGTGTAAAATCTGACATAGGTAAAATCACAGAAGTTTCCATTAATGGAAACAATTGGAAAATAAGTGATTTTATCACTTGTAATAGTTCAAGTGTGGTGTATGCCATCAACTGTAATTGTGGACTGTGGTATATAGGGCGCACATCAAGGCCTCTTAAAGTTCGCCTTGGAGAGCACCTACGTAATATTAAAAATGGACTGACAACGCATTCATTGTCAGAACATTTTTTAACACATCATCATAAGAACATAGTGGCAATCAAAATGTTTTGTGGTATTAGACACATAAAAGGTCACTGGAGGCGAAATGATAAGGCAAATCAATTAGCGAAGGCTGAAATGAAGGCCATCTTTGATTTGGGAACACTCAAGCCCGGTGGCCTAAATTCTGATTTTGAAGTTAAGTGTTTTTATAGTTTTTTAACGGAATGTTTTATTATTAAATATTGAATTTTATGGATAAGCTGTTAATATCTAGTTATATTTATTCTTTATGTATTTATATTTTGAAAAATAATTTTATGTATGATCATTTCAGAAATATTCATCCCTGCCAATACTTCACCGGAAGTGATGTCACTTTTTATTTATATTTGATGGTGTTTTTAAAATGACCAAATTTATGGCTAGGGATGTTGAACATGACAAGTACAATATGAGGACAAATGTGGACTTCTAAAACGAGCAGTGAGGAATAAGATTGGTCTCACAGAGAGCGATACCGGAAGTGACGTTACGATAAGGTGAAGACAAGTCGGGTTGCCAGGACAACAAGGACGCCGGAGCATGAACGCTCCGTATGAGCACGACGGAAGCCGGAGAGGAGAAATACATTGAGTTTATGTTGTCAGGGCAACCACTACATACGGAAATAGATGCCGAGACCTGGCGTGACGTCATCAGGGGTGGACTGATTAATCAATTTGCTCCTGTTGTGATCTATGGAATCCGATTGGTGGAGGGACATTTAAATAGGGAAAGGTTAAGCCAGGATCAGTATTCATCCCAACCTTGAAAAAGACTCTAGCAAAGAGTTGAAACGCGTCGGTTTTCCCGTTAAAGACGCTTGTGAGGAGATTGTGTTGATCCAGGATCCAGCAGTGACAACCTGTGTGACATATGGGCTGATCCGGAGCACCCATTTTGGGACACATGCGCTGATAGGGACTGTTTAAACCACAGTTCCCAAACATTCTGGTAATTACTGATTGCCTCACATGCATCTCTAGGGGATTTTTTTGTTGAATAACTGATCCTATCTGTTGCATTGTTTTACATGTGTTATGTATATGTGTTGTCACAATTAATTAAAACGGTACTTCACTATACATCATTTTTTTCATTTCATATGATAACTCTTTCTGGATAAACTGATGGAATGATATGGAATAAGGAAGGAATCACAATCAGCGCTAGTTAAGTTGAACTCTCCATCTTTCTGTTTTTTTGTGCACTTGTGGTGAGGGTTAAAGGAACCTCATAGGAGAGAATTACTGATTCAGCTGCTAATTTGCGCACTAAGTAGTCTCTATAAACTGTATTCACTATTGAAGCCATGGCTGGTCTTATGATTGCCCCGCACAAGGAGAAAATGTTTTTAAAATAATCATCTATTTTCCTATCCGTGACATAATTTAATAATGTTGAAGGCAGAGGTAACGTAGATTTTCGCACCACTTGAATGACATGCTTATCTACTTTAGGAGCCACCTCCCTTTTTAAACAGTCCCCAGCTGGAAGAGGATAATGGGAATTCCATTTCTTTGGAATTCTGATCTTCTTACTGGGTGTTACCCAAGCCCCTTGCATAATTTCCTTCAACTGTTCTGACCCAGGAAAGTCAGATCTGACTGTTTTGGGACGTTTAAACACAGGTGCCTTGGACAGGGTAACCTATCCCTGGTATAGAGGCTGGCATTATCCGCTCAGCTATACTGGATAATGTCTATGCAACAGTAGCCCATGGGGGTTCAACTTGAACCTGCGCCTGCCCTGGTGTATTCAGGAGGCTTTGGTGAAAGCTAAAACAGTTTGCACATAATCCATTTTGAACCAGATCCTGAGAGGTTAACCCAGCTTTGCCAGACAAACATGAAATGAGTGTTGGTGCTGCTGTGGAGAGTGTATAATCTACACCCTTGCCTCTGTTAGACATGATTAACAAATCACCTGTACAGTGTTAACTACACAATTTGAGACTGAAATCACTTTAAAACTTGTTAAAGTAACATACAATCCCTACCTTTCCACCAGCATTGAGGATCGGAATACACAGAAACTGAAAGAAATAGTAAAGTCAGCAATCACACTAGCAATCAGTCACAGGTTATACATTAGTATAATAAACAATATGAACACAATCAACTACAGATACATTTCAAGTATGTAGGAGAAACATATTACTGCATTACCTTATATAGGACTTTAGACTTATTCAGACGCACAGTGAAAGAAACAGCAGCAATAGTTTACAGACTCATATGCATCAGGCACTTATCAAACTACTTGTACTTAATGGTAGGTAGAGACTTAGTGCTGTATCACCCGACTCAGTAGAGTGGGATACAGGGAGACTTCACCCTGCTTCCAGGCTCGATCAACACATTAGTGAATGCTGAGTGGATCCAGATGCTAATAGTGTACACAAATGCCCAGTGAGCCTACAGTGAACACAGATGCCCAAGTGAACACCGATGCACCAGTCACAAAGCCCCCCTATGCTGCAACTGGGTCCTTTTAGATACACAGCATCTCAGATGGGAGCAGGAAATCAGTTCATAGTGGGAAACTTGGAGGAAACTTGTCATGAACCGGGGGAGGGGTGACCAGGGGAGCATCTTACGCCCCACTGCTGACATCAACCCCAAGGATCGCGGCCTCACACTAATCCCTGGGGCCCAGCACTGATGGTGGCAGCTGTGTCAGCTACTGTTCGGTAGTCTCCTCCCGAAAACAGTGGCTGTGTCTTGCGTCTCCCTACTAAGCGGAACGGACACCTTACCTTCTCCCCTTGGCTCCAGCTACAGCCTGGTAACATCCGCTGGACTTGCTAGTACATCTGACACAGACGCCCGCCGAAACAGCACTGTACATGTGGGTAAGTGTTGTCGCGACCCGGCGGAGAGTTGTTGTAGTGACTCTTTCTAAGGTGCATGTAAGACGCTTTTTAGAAAACGCGCTCAAAAAATGTAAGACTATAAAAATAATTTAAATAACAAGCTTATGGCTGCCAAAATCAGCAGCCCAAAGATCGTGGTCCGTCTCCTGCCGCATTATATAAAAAAACCTGAATTGCCTGAGCCAGGAGGCAGGGATATAGGAGACTGGCCCGTTGCATTCTGGGAGGCCGAAAGCTATGATCGTTGGTGCCAATCCGCTGACGCTACCTCATATCCCAATGTTTATCCTGTGGATAACCTGTGGACCCTGCAGGAAAAACACGTGCTGCTTGGGGTCTTGAGGGCTAAGTTTGAGAACCTATGCCTTAGAGTAATCATTATAACGTTGCTTATTAACAACCAATGACCTTCCAGTTTATACAACAGTCTAATCAGCCACCACCTAACATCCACTGCAATGTTTTTGATTCTTCTAACAGAATAAAAATTGGTTCTTGCTTGAGGAGTCCAGTACTGGTAATGCAAAGAATGCACCATGGTTGGAAAGGTGTCTTCAAAAGAACTCTGGGACAAAGTTGTGAAAAGCCCAGGTTAGGACACGGGTTCTCAAATTCGGCCCTCAGGACCTCAAATGGTTCATGTTATCCAGGTCTCCTCATAGAATCACAAGTGAAATAATGAGCTCCATCTGTGGATCTTTTAAAATGTGTCATTGAGTAATGAATACACCTGTGCACCTGCGGGGTGACCTGGGGAATGTGTCAGTAAGCAATGAATACACCTGTGCACCTGCTGGGTGACCTGGAAAAAGTGAACTGTTTGGGATCCTGAGGACAGATTTTGAGAACCACTGGGTTAGGAGAAGGATACAAAAAGATTTAAAAGGCTTTCACTCTCCCTTTGAGTACAGTTCAAAGCATTAATAAGAAATGGACAGCATACGGCACCACCATCAACTTGCCAAGATCAGGCCATCCCTCCAAACTGGATGATATAGCAAGGATGACACTGGGCCTTATTCAGAGATGGACGCTAATGCTGCAATAGCCGATTATCGCCAATTCCGCATGCGCTGCAAACTGCGCTTCTTCCGAAAGCATATGTAACAGGGAGTAACCTGTATGTGTAACAAGGAGTAACCTGGGTGTGTTCAAATTAGCAGTGCAAAAGTGGGTGTTCACAGAGGCGTACATGGCTCTAATGTGGGCGTGCAAACATTAGCAACTGCTATTTCAGGCGCAGAAGTTCGTGGCGAGAGAGGAAAATTGCAATTCATTTTCTGAGCAATTCCTTCTCTTCCACAATCTCCATGGTTCCACAACGCATACTGTCACAACTTTAATGTTGGAGAAAGACTACACATCCATTATTGCAGGTGATTTTGCTTTCCAATTAATTTGGCTAGATTGCAATGTAAATCTGCTCTGAAATGGTTTTATAGCATTGTTTTTTGTTACATACTGGTTTAAAGTTTTGATTGTTATAATAAGATTTTTGCAGCAATTGTAAAGTGTAAACTAAAAACATTTGAAATACCCATCTGCTTAATTAGCTATACTTGGCCAGTAATTTATTTTCTGATGTGGATTTTTTAGGGTAGCACTTGATATGCCGGCTGTTGGGATCCCGGCGCTCAGCATACCGGCGCCGGAATCCCGACAGCCGGCATACCAACAACTACTTTCCCTCTTGGGGTGTTCACGACACCCATGAAGGGAGAATAAATAGCGTGGCACCATGCCTGCAGCGTGGCGAGCACAGCAAGTCCGCTAGGGGCTCTTTTGCGCTTGCCCCACTGCAGGTATACCAGCGGTCAGGATCCTGGCGCCGGTATGCTGGGCTTCGGGATCCCAAGTGCCGGCATACCGTAGTACACCCGATTTTTTTTTAGACATGTTTAAACAATAAAATGTTTAGCTATTATTTTGTGCAATTTTGTAAAGTTACTACATCTTAAAAACACCAAACATTTGTATAATTAGGTAATCAATTAACTTTCTGGTTTTGTAGTAAAAAGATTTTCACTATTAACCCACTGTGTGCAAATAGTTCATTTACTGGCAAAGAAACTGAACCCAAAATTACTTTGTTTATGTACTTGTGTTTTGTTTTTGTGTTTTGTGTGTTGTGTTTTGCCTTGTGTTTTTCTATGACAGTGCACCATGTGTGACTAATTTTTCTGTTGTTTCTGCACATTATAAATACATTTGTCTTTGCAAATGTAACGCATGGAGAACAATACTATATACTGTTGGAAAACATATGTCTCATAACTTACATTACATGGTTTTAAAACATTTTTTTTTTAAATTTGCACAAGACATGGACTTTCTGGATGAATTTTAAGTAACTCAGAGGGTGTTTCTTACAAATCTAGAGAAAATGAAGTCAGCAGTTGCTGCTGCCTCTGCTACAGATAAAACAATCTCAAGCACACATTCCAATGTGACAACAGTCAGAAAATACCTGTCATGATTCAATAGAAGATGACCTAGCTGATAGATAAGTGCCACACAATACATCAAGAAAGAATGCCATCCTGAATAGAGAGGCAATGGCAAGATTCATGGATTCAAGGTCAGTAGTAAAGAGAAGGTCATGATCTGGCAAAAGTTCAAAGTGGCGCCTATGCTTCACAGCTGGCTAGAGGGGGTAGAGGAGGCAGGCAGGCTTGCTGGCCCATCCTCACATGCTTTGGCCAGAAGTGGATAAGGTTGGCCAGGGCGTGGGGATGGTTGGTCAGTGGTCGAGGGTCTATTTGCTAGAAGGTCAATAAGCACCCCAAAGATTTGGTTTAAGAGAGATGTCTCCCGCATCCTGACTTCATAATCCCTTTCCATTAAATGATCCAATCTTCTGTTGGCTCCTTCCACTGCCGAACTGGTGGCTGAGATGCTTTCTTACAGTGTGGCAGTGGATGGGGCCTGAGAGACTTGATGGCAAGCCCTCCTGTTGAGTCCCTGGAAAGGTCAGCTGGTTCTCTAAATGGAGAAAAAGACAAAAAATGAATGCCTCGGGCATCGTCTCCGTATTCTCAATGCATTACAGGGTATGTGGCACTCTTCACCTACTGCGTCCGCGGCTGTCCATGCTGGAGGTTTGAGACGCAAGTCGGCGTTCTCTGTGTTCACCGCCACCATTACAGAGGAATCTCCATGTGGTGTTACAAACAAGGTTTCCCTCCACTGGCCGGTATGGGCGCAGCCATCTTAGTTCTAGTCACATGATCCTGACCTCCAATCCATAGCTCCGCTGAAGTCTGCCTAATTGCTCATCCAATCCCTGCATACCTAAGGGTATAAAGGGATTGAGCCTGCACCAGGAAATCGTCAGTGCTTTGGTTGTCAAACCTTGTTTCCTCTCTCTTCCAGTCTCTCTCTCCTGTGGTTGTTTTCATTCCAGGTTTCCAGCTCCTGTTTCCAGTTACCACTAAGAGACCCGCACCTGCTTACCACCTTGCGGTGCAGCCTGACTCTGCAGTCTTATGGGAGAAATCCGACACCCTGTTGTCCTCATATACTGACTTTGTAACGACATTCAGGCGCATCTTCGATGAGCCAGGCCGTGTAACTTCAGCTTCTTCTGAGATTCTTTGTTTACGCCAAAGAACGCGTACTGTGGGACAGTACCTAATACAATTCAAGATCCTGGCATCCGAACTGGCATGGAACGACGAAGCCCTGTATGCTGCATTCTGGCATGGCTTATTTGAACGCATTAAGGACGAATTAGCTACCAGAGACTTGCCCTCTAAGTTGGATGAGCTAATATCTCTATGTACAAAAGTTGATCTACGGTTCAGAGAAAGAGCAACTGAGTGGGGAAGGTCATCTATCCCAAAATCTTCTGCTCCTCCTCCTCGTCAACCATCTCCATCCAAAGATGAGCCCATGCAAATTGGTCGTTCCCAGCTATCTCCAGCTGAGCGTCGAAGACGTCTTTCTGAGTCCCTCTGTCTTTACTGTGCAGCTCCGTCTCATGCAATCAATGCCTGTCCCAAACGTCCGGGAAACTTCAAGTCCTAGCCCGCCAAGGAGAGGGCCGGCTAGGAGTAATGCTCTCCTCTCCATCTCCTCATTCCTAGATTCCGGAGCAGCTGGGAATTTCATAACAGAAGCATATGTTAAACGGTGGTCCCTATCCACTGAGAGACTTTCCTCGTCCATATCTTTGACTGCCGTGGATGGCAGTAAGATTTTTGATGCAGTTATTACTTTAAGAACTCTACCAGTTCGTCTGAGAGTAGGAGTTCTTCACTCAGAATTAATTTCTTTTCTAGTTATTCCAAGAGCCACACATCCAGTGGTTTTGGGCCTTCCATGGCTTCGTCTCCATAACCCATCGATTGACTGGACGACTACTCAAATCCTGGCATGGGGTCCTTCCTGTACTGAAACCTGTTTGTCCAAAGTGCTTCCTATATGTTCTTCCTCCTCCAAGTCGTTTGATGTTCCACCTCCTCCGTATCAAGATTACACGGACGTGTTCAGTAAAGCTTCTGCCGATATCCTTCCTCCTCATAGGGAATGGGACTGTCCAATCGATCTCATCCCGGGGAAGGTTCCACCTCGAGGCCGAACCTATCCGTTGTCTTTACCAGAAACGCATTCTATGGAAGAATATATTAAGGAGAATCTGGCGAAGGGTTTCATTCGACCTTCTTCCTCCCCAGCTGGCGCAGGTTTCTTCTTCGTTAAGAAGAAATACGGTGGCCTACGACCATGCATCGACTACAGGGGCTTGAACGACATCAATGTCAAGAACCGATATCCTTTACCCTTGATTACAGAACTCTTCGATCGAGTTAGCGGAGCAACCATCTTCACGAAATTAGATTTGAGGGGTGCCTACAACCTCATCCGGATCCGAGAGAGTGACGAGTGGAAGACCGCATTTAACACCCGTGATGGACATTATGAGTACCTCGTCATGCCTTTCGGATTAAGTAATGCTCCAGCTGTCTTCCAGCATTTCATGAACGAGATCTTCAGAGACATCTTATATCGCCATGTCGTGGTTTACCTAGATCAGTGGTTCTCAAACTCGGTCCTCAGGACCCCACACGGTTCATGTTTTCCAGGTCACCCAGCAGATGCACTGTGTATCACCAACTGTCACATTTTCAAAATCTACAGGTGACCTGCAAAACATGAACCGTGTGGGGTCCTGAGGACCGAGTTTGAGAACCTGTGACCTAGATGATATACTTATCTTTGCCAACAATCTGGAGGAACATCGTTTCTGGGTAAAGGAAGTTCTGTCCCGTCTCCGTGTCAATCATCTCTATTGCAAATTGGAGAAGTGCGTTTTTGAAGTCAAATTCATTCCCTTTCTAGGCTACATTGTGTCCGGTTCCGGACTAGAGATGGATCCTGAGAAACTACAAGCAATCCAAAATTGGCCGATACTTTTAACCCTCAAAGGGGTCCAGAGATTTTTAGGATTCGCCAATTATTACAGAAAGTTTATACGAGACTTTTCCACCATTGTGGCGCCTATCACTGCGTTTACCAAGAAGGGTGCTAATCCGTCCAAGTGGTCTGAAGAAGCTATGCAAGTCTTTCATCTATTAAAGCAATGATTCATCTCTGCTCCGGTTTTGAAACAGCCCGACATCAACTCACCTTTCATCCTTGAGGTGGATGCCTCTTCCGTTGGAGTAGGGGCGGTGCTATCCCAGAGAGCTAAAGATGGTCATCTACATCCTTGCAGCTTCTTCTCCCGGAAGTTTTCTCCAGCTGAGCGCAACTATGCCATTGGCGATCAGGAGTTGCTGGCAATCAAACTCGCTCTGGAAGAGTGGAGATACCTGCTGGAGGGAGCTTCTCATTCTGTTACCATACTTACCGATCACAAGAATCTTTTGTATTTGAAAGGCGCACAATGTCTTAATCCTCGTCAGGCCAGATGGGCACTTTTCTTTTCTAGGTTCGACTTTAAACTCCAGTTCTGTCCGTGCTCTCAGAATCGCAAGGCCGATGCCCTTTCCCGCTCTTGGGAGCAAGAAAATGAGTCGGAGTCTTCTGACAAGCATCCTATTATCAATCCGTTGGCATTCTCCACGGTAAGGATGGACTCTATGCCCCCACCAGGGAAAAGTTTTGTGAAGTCGGTGTTAAGGAAGAAGCTCATGCATTGGGCACATGCTTCCCGTTTTGCCAGACATACAGGCATTCAGAAAACCCTTGAGTTCATCTCTAGGTCTTATTGGTGGCCAACTCTGAAGAAGGACGTCATGGAGTTTATTGCTTCTTGCCCAAAGTGTGCCCAACACAAAGTATCCCGCCAGTCGCCTGCAGGGCAACTGGTTCCATTATCTGTTCCCCATCGACCGTGGACCCGTTTGTCGATGGACTTCGTCACAGACCTGCCTATGTGCAACAAGTTTAATACCATCTGGGTAGTGGTTGACCGGTTTACCAAGATGGCACATTTCATTCCCCTCACCGGTCTTCCGTCAGCTTCCAAGTTGGCTCAAGTATTCATTCAGGAAATCTTCCGACTACACGGTCTTCCCGAGGAGATCATCTCTGATAGAGGAGTACAATTTGTAGCCAAATTCTAGCAAAGTTTGTGTCAAGCCCTCCAAGTCAAATTAAAGTTCTCTACAGCTTACTATCCTCAGACCAATGGTCAAAATGAGATGGTGAATCAGGACTTGGAGGCCTTCCTCCGCATCTATGTGTCTTCCTCTCAAGTTGACTGGGTTCAACTTCTTCCCTGGGCCGAATTCAGCCATAAGAACCAATATCATTCCTCATCTTCTTCTACACCATTCTTCATCAACTACGGATTCCACCCTAAAGTTCCAGAATTCCAGCCGCTTCCAGCAACTTCTGTACCAGCAGTTGATATCACCTTACGCCAGTTTTCAAACAACTGGAAAAATGTTCGAGCGGCCCTGCTCAAAGCATCATTTAGATACAAGAAGTTTGCAGATAAGAAGCGTAGGGCAGTTCCTACCCTCAAAGTGGGTGATCATGTTTGGTTATCTACAAAGAATTTGAGATTGAGAGTTCCAAGCATGAAGTTTGTGCCCCGTTACATCGGTCCTTTTCAAATTGAACAAGTTATCAATCCTGTTGCTTACAAACTCCAGTTACCCCCATTCTTGAAAATTCCTAGGACCTTCCATGTTTCCCTTCTGAAACCGCTGATCCTAAATCGATTCCACTCTGCACTACCTTCGGCTCCTAAAGTCCAGACTCAACGGGGAGTTGAGTATGAAGTTGCCAAGATTCTGGATTCACGTTTCCGTTATGGTCAGTTACAATATCTTATTGATTGGAAGGGCTATGGCCCTGAGGAACACTCTTGGACCAATGCTTCTGATGTCCATGCTCCTACCTTGGCCCAGAGTTTCCACTCCAGATTTCCTCAGAAGCCTAAGAAGTGTCCTGGGACCACTCCTAAAGGGGGGGGGGGGGGTGCTGTCACGATCCGGGTATCTGGACGCCATTATTTATCAAGGTGTCTCCTAAGGCTGACTCAGCGTCCTAGGCCCGGTTCCCAGCTATGTTGCTAGCATTCATATGTCATGTCTCATCTCTGCTGATCCGTGGATGTTGTCCTTCCAATGCCCGGGCGACTGGCATGGCGTCACCTGCCGGCGGGGCCTCGGGCATCGTCTCCGTATTCTCAATGCATTACAGGGTATGTGGCACTCTTCACCTACTGCGGCCGTGGCCGTCCATGCTGGAGGTTTGAGACGCAAGTCGGCATTCTCTGTGTTCACCGCCGCCATTACAGAGGAATCTCCATGTGGTGTTACAAACAAGGTTTCCCTCCACTGGCTGGTATGGGTGCAGCCATCTTAGTTCTAGTCACATGATCCTGACCTCCAATCCATAGCTCCGCTGAAGTCTGCCTAATTGCTCATCCAATCCCTGCATACCTAAGGGTATAAAGGGATTGAGCCTGCACCAGGAAATCGTCAGTGCTTTGGTTGTCAAACCTTGTTTCCAGTCTCTCTCTCCTGTGGTTGTTTTCATTCCAGGTTTCCAGCTCCTGTTTCCAGTTACCACTAAGAGACCCGCACCTGCTTACCACCTTGCGGTGCAGCCTGACTCTGCAGTCTTCTGTGTTTGTTCCAGCTTCCAGCTACAGCTTCATCTGCTTCCAGCGGTCAGCTTCCAGCAGTGATCAGCTTCCTTAAAGAGCCGGTGCGTCTCCAGCGGTTACCTGCATACCATCGGTACCCGCACACCATCGGTTCCTATATCCTTGCTCCCTAGCTTCATTCTACTACTTGGCTGGTTCCATCCAGCATCCACTCCATGTTCTAACACCTGGCTGGTTCCATCCAGCATTCACAGCAGCTACCTCAACTACAGTGTTACCGGCTTCCAGTGATACATCTGCTGGTGTGTTCCTTGGCTACACTTAATACTACGGACGGGTCTGGTAAGGACATTCCATCTCTGGGACATTAAGAACTGTACCTACTGCTACCAGTACCCTGTGGCCATTGCCAAACCCATAGTTCTCCAGGAACTGTTTTATCATATCTGCTGTATATCTGCATTCATTTACCACTGCTGTGAATACATGGAGTTTTGTTAATAAACTTTTATTGACTTTTAATCCTGGTTGTCATGGTCACGCCTTCGGGCAACCTTTCTACATCCTACTCATATGTCCAGGGGTCTGATTAAACCTCCGAAGTTTAGCTTCACCTCAGCCCCCACAACTGAGGCTTCCTCCCGTCAGCTCAGGCCCTCAGTTGTGACACCTTGCTTGTGATGTATGGCATTCGTCTCCCAGGAGGGCCATCTTCTGTTGAATCAAAGGTGTCTTCTGACTGCTGTTCATCACCATTGGGAGTGTGTGCGTGAACTGCTTAATCTGCAGCAGGCTGTTGGAGCACACTTTGCTCAACAACCTCTTCAAGAGGAGTTTGGGGACCTCTCCTACAGGTTATGTTAAAGCAGCTACAACTATGTCCTTCAGTTCCTCTAGATTTGCAGGGTTAAGCCCCTGATTTACCAACAATTCATCCAGAAAGTCCATTGAGTCTATGTACTCCGCCATGTTGACTGTGAATATGATGCCCCAAAAGGCCTTTATACGCATTTCCTGCGTGCTTATACACGCAGTGTGCATCTGTATGCACAAGGCACTTCCGGGGCCATCACTATATAAAGGCAACTCAGAGGCTTTCCCAACCCTATGCCAGACTTGTCATTGTTGTTGTGTTATGGTATGTATAAAGCTACTTCAGTCATGTGTATAGAGGAAGTATTAGAACAAATAATGATTGGTGGACAGTTAGATTGTCAGCCCTTTTAATAAGGGTGGCCAATCACAACCTAACAAAGGCTATAAATATTACTGAAAAGTAGAAAGATGCCATTGCCATCATGAGAGCCGCAGTGTTCACAACCCGTGAGCTATGCATACTGACACTGCCTTATGTGTCCAATGCGGCCAAACTTGCTGCATATGTGCAGGTCCGCATGCGCTTAAACAGCCGTTGGTCAATTGTGCAGCTTGAACGCTGCTGGTCAGACTTGCAGCAGAGGCAGCTGGACCTGTTGGTGCAATTGACGGCACCCCGATGGTCGAGGTTTTAAGTTTATCTGTGCTTGGGTGACTTAATTAGCACCTCAGTCAATTTGATTTAACCATCTCTGCTTAGCCATGGATATACCTAAAACCTAGACCGTGGGGGTGCCTTGAGGATTGGGTTTGAGAAACTCTTGTCTAATGCATTTGGAGCAGCCATTTTTTGTTTTTTTACTTTACTTGTGTATTACTGTAGGCTTGCATGTTCAGGTGCCATTTTGTGTGGGATATATTGCCAAATGTAGTACTTATATATATTAAGGCAGATCTGTATTCAGCTACGATGCTTCTTTTTTTCATTTAAAATGATAAATTAATGTCATTTTTACAAACTTTTTTAACTTGTTTTATTTAGGAAATGACAATGGAGATGCCAAGGAAGAAGGCAACAACCTTCACCTACCGACCCCCCATCCTCTCCCACTCCCCCAACACAAGACTCCACCCCACCCTCTTCCAACCCCCTCAAACCCCCATCCCCTTCCACCTCCCCATGCCGGGATAATATAATATCCAGCAGTGAGGGGGAAGAGGCGCAAGATGCTGGGCCTTTGCCACAAAGTAGGTATACACAAATGCAATTTTACGTTATAACATTTTCTTTGTGGGTGGCCATTTATCATTAGGTGGAAGGTAAAGACCCAAGTCCCTGCATTTCGGCAAGAGTGTTGTACATGCCTCTGCGAGCACATTCCCGATAGGACTGCAGCTGCAGACACCACTGGAGGGATTGCAGCAGGTATCTGAGATACCTGCTACATTTCCTTCTTCTGAAATTGAAGTAATCTTTAATGTTTGTGGCTTAGCCCCAAAATAATAAATTCTGGGGAAAATCACCACAAATATAATCTGATAAATGGCCAACACAGTATTGCTAAGTTTTTTTTTACCCACCACAATCTGTAGTGGTTAAAGAAGCTGACAGAAATGCAGTGATCCGTCAGCAGCTGCAGCTTATTCAGAAAAATTTGGCTGCCATATCATCCACAATTAGGTTACACCTAATTAAGTAATTACTATAGTTAAAGTACAGGAGGTAGTGAATTACAAAACAGTGGAAAATACTGTACACATATACAGTAAATGGTTCTGATGTTAAGTGTATTGCGTTTGCAATTGCATACGCAAATACGATCGCAATCTACATTAATTGGTGCAACATTTGGACGAGCCCGAAGTCCACCTTTGTTTTGCTTTTTTCCACAATTTTTGCATTTTTAATGCGATCGCAGCAATAGCGATCAATTCTTAATAACTCCCCACTGAGCAGGAAAGCTACCAAAGGGCCTTTCAAGGACTTTATGGTGGAGGTTGGTCTGTCCTGTGCCTGTCAGAACCATTTAACAAACTTTACACAAAGCTGTATTATATTGGTGGCAAAAAAGAACCCTCTGTGATAAAATGTCAGATGAGACCAAGATAGAACTTTCTGGATTGAACTCCAAATGCTATGTTGGGTGAAAACCAAACATTGCACAACAACTGCAAAACATCATACATACCGTATTTTGTGGGGGTGTTTCTCTTCAGCTAAGGCTGGTGAATTGGTTAGGATTGAAGGGAAGATGGATGCTGCCTAGTACACCCAAATTCTTGAGGAAAACTTGCGGCCCTTTGCTGAACAGCTAAAGATGGGCAGGTGAGTTCACCTTTCAGCCCAATGACCCTAAACATACCTCTCATCAGCCCGGAAGCTGCGCATGATGAAGTCCATGAGGGACGAAACGCGTTGGGTGCTACTTTGATTATACCTCAATCATTGAAGTTAAGCTAACTCTCTCCTTTTTTATACTTTTTAATCCTGTACATTTTATGTCCTATCTCTTATGTTTTTTTTGCTCTCCTTTATGAATTTGACTTATTGGACTTTTTTAAATTATTTTGTATAGGTCCTTTTTTATCATAACTGTTTTATATACTACTCTTTTTTAGTGCTATGTTTCTGGAATAAATTTTATATTTTTATAAATACCTAGTTTCACAATAGTAATTGACACCATTGGTCACATTTCAACACCTCATCCCTTTGTTCCAATTTAAAATTTAGACATATATACCAGTGCCTTAATATCTTTGAGGTAAACAAGCTGACGCCCTAATAGTCCAGAGGGAGTGTCCACTAGGTAAATTGTTCAGATTACATGGTTCCGATACTGGTGTTTTGATTTTAGATTCTGTTT